>NW_015090839.1:13543812-13544142 GCF_001431845.1 Calidris pugnax
GGGGGGGGTTCACTTCCCCTCCCCTCCTCACCCCCCCGCTCTTCCCCTCTTCTCCCTCCTCCCTTTCCCCCCGTGGTTATTTTGGATCAAGCTGTGGCGGCGGAAGGAGCTTGAAGTCAACGCTTCCGCCCAGTTTTCCTGTGAGGAGGGGGGCGGAGGCGGCGGCGCGGAGCCGAGGCGGCGGCCGGCGCTAATGGAGTTGCTGCCGGGGAGGGAGCGCAGCCGCTGAACTTCCCTGCGGGCTCCCTCCCTCCCTCCTTCGTCCAGTGGCCGGGGGCGCCTCTCCTCGCCCTGGCAGCTCCGCTTCCCCTCCCTGCCTCCTCCCTCCCC
>NW_015090839.1:13545194-13546734 GCF_001431845.1 Calidris pugnax
TGCCCCGGCTGGGCGCGGGAGGCGGGCGGGCAGGGAGGCGGCCGAGCAGCAGCAGCAGCAGCAGCAGCAGGAGGAGGAGGAGGAGGAAGGCAGCAGCAGCAGCAGCGAAGGCGGCTGCAGCGGGAGATGAGCTGCAGCGGGAGGACGGCGCGGCGCAGCTTTTTGCGGCGGGGAGCCCTCCCCTGCCTCCGCCGCCCCGCTCCCCTCTAATCGGGAGCAGCCCCAGAGTAGAAGATCCGGGGGTTGTTGCTGCTGTTTTCCCATCATCATCTCTAAAGACAGGGGGGAAATAACGCTCCAGCGCCGGACAACAGGATTTCGTGTTTCCAGGATAAAGATCGCTTCCCCCCGCCTCTCCCCCCCTTCCCTCTCCCTCGCTTCCCAGCGCTGCCCGTGCCCTGGCCGGGGGCGGCAGGCCGGGGGGGGGGGTAACAATGGTGAAGTTTCTGGTGAGTTCTGGCTGCGCCCTGCCTGCGTCGGTGCTGCTCCGTCTGCCTGTCGGATCGCGGTGAGGAGAAAATGAGCGAAGAGACGGCGACTTCTAACAACGAGTAAGCAAGCGGCCGGTTCCCCCTCCCGCCGGCTCTCCCCGCCGCCCCGGGGTCGGGCTGGGGCTCGGTGTGTCCCCCCCCGGGTTGGATCGTGTGCTGACCTCCCCCTGCGCCTTCTGCGCATTGCCGCTTCGCGTACATGGAAGCCCTGAAGCTCCCTCTTTGTGAAGGAGCTGGGTTTAGAAGGGCTGCGAGCCAGCGGCCGGGAAAGCGTGCTTTAATTAAAGCCCGGGAGAAAACGGTGCAGGTGACGGTGGTGTCTTGGTGGGGGAGGACGGGTTTTGAGTGCCCGGAGAGGTATCGGCACGTACCACCTCTGATAATATCCTATTACTTGGAGATATTTCACATGGAAACTAGTGTGTGGGAGCTTCATCCTGCAGGAAACTGCTCCTGAATTTTAATTGGATGAGTCAGTCAGTGTAAATACAGCTTAAACCTACCCTAAAGCCTTTTTTTTTCTCCCTTTTAATGAGCACTTGGGACTTCTTTTTTTTTTCTTTCTTTCTTTCTTTCTTTTTCTTTTCTTTTTTTTTTTTTTTTTTTGAGGAAGGGGACAGTTCAAGGATCTCTTAATATTTCTAATGTGACCGGTTTGGAGGAAATCCAGAGGAGAATATGTGTGTGCGGCTGTATTCCCCGTGCCTGTAAATCTGCCTTTGAAATACGTTTGGGCTCGGAAGAGATAAATATTTGTCAGAAAACATCCGCCTGCTTTATGGCATTGGGGGGAAAAAAAACAAAACCCAAACCAAAAGATAGAAGTATTTTTGAAACTTTTCCTGCGATGGGGAAGTTTCAGGCTGGTGGCTGCAGGCTCCGGCGTTGGGGGTTTGCGGTGTCGGTGTTCGCCGAGGCTGATTTTATGAATGATGCGGGCGCCGGCCGCGGCCATGGCGATGGAGGGAGGGAGGGATGGAGGGAGGGAGGGAGCGCTGCGCCCATTGTAGCGGCGGGTGGATGGATGGGGAGCAGCCCCGGCCGGCGGG
>NW_015090839.1:13547330-13631858 GCF_001431845.1 Calidris pugnax
CCCAGCGCAACTTGCTGTGAGCACCGCTGACCTGCGGCAGGAGCTGCCCTGCCCCGCGCCCGGAGCGGCTGCCGCGGCGGTACCGAGGGCCGGGCTGCGGGCGGCGGGGGAAGGTGTCCGGGCCCCGCTGTATTAATATGTGCCGTTCGCTGCTTGTTGACACAGTTATGTGGGAAATATCAGCTCGGGGAGGTGCTGGGAGCACGTGATCCACTCCATTCATAAAATACCTGGCTGTCCATTCACAGTGCGGCGCAGTGTCTGCATTCAGCAGCCGGGCGGATCAGACCTGCCGGGGAAGGGAGAGGCGGCCGGGCCGGCAGGTTTAGCGCAGAGGGCGGCGGAAAGAGGGCTCATGGCTGCGAGTCGGGAAATCGCTGTCAAGACGCGGGGGCGGGTGGGGGGGGGGGTTGTTTTTATGGTTTGTGCCCGTCCTTTTCCTCCCAAGAAGCCTTAGTTCGGAAGCACCTTCTCGCGGTACCGTCCGGCGCTTCAGCAGGGAAGCGTTTTATTCAGAAAACGTTGAAGTGTTTTCCCCTCCAGAAAGGCTAACTCAAAAATAAAAAGGCTGAAAATCGAATTCATTATTACGAACGTGTTCTCAACCCGGTGTGTTAATCCATTTGGGGTAACTTAGATTTTACTGAACAATGCTGCCTTACATCTGCAAGATACTGACATAGTGAGGAAGGAACTCGGTTATACCTAATGAGACATCTGAAAAGGTTGCCTAATACAAAATACAGGTAACAGTGCAGGCAACTAAATCGGTAGAAATCAGCAAAGCAGATCGTTTTTGTCTGTTTGCTTTGAGAATTTTACAGCGGATAAGCTGTCGTCGTCTCTCCTTGAGCTATGCCGCAGCTGAAGAGTCCTCTGAAATATCAGAATAACAGAGAAATATTCTTAATATGGCATGAACTGCTTAGAGGTCAGTGTATCAACTTGCATTTTAAATATTTTGTAGTCTTTCAAAAAATAAAATCGATTGAAACAGTGAGGAAGGATCCCTGAAGCAGACAATGTATTTGATATAACTGTTTTGTGGTTGCCAGTGTTAAAATGGTGATGTTCACGGCTCATGAATACACTATTTCATTATCTTAACAAATTACACTGAGGTGATCCTTAATTACACATTCACGTAGTGGAGGAGGCTTCGTTTTTAGTGCAACCTAAGAGAATACCTGCAAGATTACTAATCTTTACTTGAAATGAGAAAGGAACGCTCACATACAGTATTTGGTTTGAGTTAATTCAGTGTTGTTTAAGAGCTAAATGTGTATAACCTTACAAAACAGTATAAACAGTGCTTTTTCTCAAATAAATAGATTATTTTTTTTTTTTGCTTCAGTTATTAGAATATCAGAAGAAAAATATTTCTCTTCTCGGTTTCATTTGCTTTTTTGACAGCCTTTTTGATGAGGCCAGAGTCATCGTTCCTCTTTGGTTCATTTTGCACATAGCACAAGGGTGTCACTTTAAATGATTGAGAAATATGATTGAAGCTCTAAATATACCATTTGTAAAAATAGGGCACATTTACAAATTGAAATTCATCATATTTTAAAAGTTCGCTGTGTTTAATTTTATCAGTATAATTGATGACATCAATGGCCTTGAATTCATTAACAAATCTCTTGGCATATAAGGGCGAATACGGGTACTTTGCAATGCATTTTGTGTCATTTTGGCTACCGGGAATATTCTGGTAATTGAGCATTATTCTTTGTTTATAAAACTTCATTTTATGGAGTAAGATATAAATATTTGCGGTGTCTAGAGTCTGATCTCAGTTAGTAATGTTAAATTCTCAATGGTGGTGGGAAAGATTCATTAAAAAGCTGCATTAAGGACTATGAGGTTTCTTGTCAGTCATGAATGTATGGAAGGCAACCTTATAAAATTCTGACTGCCATGGATGAATCTTTGTTGGTGATTTTTACATTTTTCTTGTAACGATGTTATTGTATTTGTCAGTGAGGTATTAGTTAAATGAGAGTATTTCTATACCTCCAGACAACTCGGTTTTTCTCCTCAGTGGTGTTTTGCAATCAGTGTGGTCAGCGTGAATACAGTGTGGTGCTCACAAATACTATCATTTTTTAAATGAAGGAATTAGTAGGATTTGTGGACTCATAGGTATGTTCGCAGCTCATGCAACTTAATAATGTCAGAGCAGGCAGGTCAGCAAAGCGCTGCACCGAATGCCTGTTTTGGAGGCAGGTTTTATTGCTGTCTGGAAATGCTACTGAATTTCAGCGTTAGGTGAAACAGAATCATTGTTACATTGCGTAGTCCCCATTCAGCAGGGATGAATGATGACAGGCTTAAGATGGAGTCTGAGTTGCTACTATTGAGAAGTAGGAGCACTGCTTTATTGGCTTGTTTACTTTCCCCTGTATTGTAGGTGGCCTCTCTATTTTTCAGGGAATGCTTGTGCTCGAGTTGTTTTTACATACTGTATTTTTACAGATTCAGACTGCCATATGCCGATTGTTTTGCTAAATAAATATAGGCAATCTTATATTCGTTTTCCTAGATAATTTAATTCAAGAGATTATAAATTAAAGAAACACAGAGTGCATACTAATTCTATATGCCGAACAACCTCTAGATTACCGTGTTATAAACATCCTCAAATGCTGATTTGAAAAAAGTAAACCCGAGTTACATTTATAAAACAAAATACTTACTTGATATCTTCATGTCTTCCTTCAGTATTTATGAAAATACTGCTTATACTTTAATTGTGCTTCAGAACTCCTTGCATTACATGCCCAAATACTGAAAGATGAGCATGAAATAATTTTGCAGAAAGTAAAGCCAACTGGTTTGGTTATATTAGTTCTGGGAGGATTTTAATGCTTTTCAGCAGGCTAATTTTCTTCCTGCTATTTAGGGCATATATAGACTTTGGAATTCTTCATCCTGTAATGTAGGGAGTTTGTAAAAAGAAGTAAGAATTTTATTTTTAAGAAAAGCATCTTTTAAACCAATCGATTATATGAAATAATTGCAATTCTGATATATTTTCTTTTGGGGGAATGGTTCTTTACAGAGTCCTGGGGAGGCTTTTCCAGTCTTAAAACTGCTTCTTGCTGTCTCTTTGGCTTTATGTTACGTGTCACTATTTTGAAGGTGAAACTGAATTTGCATGTTACATAATGTGGGAGTCAGGGGTGGGGTTTTTGTTTTGGTTTGGGTTTTTTTTTATATTATTTTTTATTAAAAAAAAAAAAGGTTCACCTTAGCAACATTTCTTGATTACTGTGGTATTGCAGAAAAACGCTTTCTGGATATTTCGGCATAACTGGAGCCAGCGATAATACTTGAATTAAAAAAATGACGAGTGTTTCCTGTGTTTGTTCATTCAAAACTTAATGTTCTTGAAGTGTTAAAGTGCCAGTGAGAACGTCAGCATATGTTTAAAAAGTAGAGACGTTTCTTGAAAGAAATATATCTTGACAGGATCGGGAGTTACAGGATTAAAGCTGAGGGCATTCCTGGTAGTTTTTAGGCTAAACACTGGCATTTTTGTTTGTTATTTACTGATTCTTGTGTATGTTTGAGGAAATCGTATGCATTGGTGATGATTTGATGGGATACGACAAACACCAGAAATAAAAAATACTTCTCAGAATATTGACACAAGTTTAAAAAGGAGACAAAGGAAATTATTTTCTTTTTTGGGTTTTTACTCCTCGATTCAAAAGAAAAAAAAAAGCAACTATGATGCAGCATACAATGTATGTTTTCTTAAATGGTGTTGTTCTAATGTTCCAATGTCTGCTTTTTCCCTCTTAATCTTCTTTCTCAATGGGAACATGTTGCAGTTTCCTTAAAGGAATTTGAAAGATGGTTGGGAGTTGCCATGTTGTTGAGCATCCCAGTTTCTTTATGGATATATTGAAAAGGAACTATCTTTGTCTTCTTCCGCTCTGTTCTAATGTGGAACAACATTTAAGTAAGAAAATGCTAATTAGCACACTTACTGAATGGCAGGAATTGGTTGTAAACAACAACTAAATTATCCCTAAAAACACAGTTTGTTCCTCCTTTTTCTCCCTCGGAAATATTCATTCCTCTTTCTGAAAGCACTTCTAGTTATGAAGTATGTATTTAATTATTGAGGACTAATGTGGTACAAATATTCCAAATTAAAATTCAAGAAGATGTAAACATATTTTCAACATTTTTTTTTAATACTTTTTACTACTTTGTAAGGTGTGTTTTCTAGTCTGTATTGGTATTCAGTAGAAATAATCTTCAGCAATACTTGGTTTTTTTTGAGGGACAGAAGGGGACTGTATGCTCTCTTGGTATGCTGTATTAACATATATTTCTAGACTTAAGACAGTAGCAATACATACTTCTGTTGCACTTCCTTTTCCTATAGTCGGTAGATTTTTTTAGTGTTTTTTTTTTGCTAGTGTTTAGACTATGACCTAGTAAAATCTGTTAGCTGGCTGTGGCTTTTCTCATACATGTTGTATATGGGAACATATTTTTATGGTGTATGGTATCAGGGTAAACCTGGTATCTCTCCTACTTGAAAAATATCTGTAATAGGAATCAGTCTCTAAGATGATGGTGGTATTGAACAGCACTTGTAGGAAGTAAACAGACATTTTAAGTGCTTGTGTTTTCACGTCTTTTCAAGCTTATCTTTTACATAATGTTTATGCTGATATCTGTGATATTAGTTTGTTAAAATAACATATATTCATTTATTTATATTCAGTGCTTTATATTCACTGTTTTTCTTCTAAGTATGATGAGAAAATAATTAAAAAAAAAAATCCAAACCAAAGGAGCAACAAATCTTTAGATATGCTAAGGGACAAAACATTTGCATTTAAGTGCTTTGAATACTGAAGTTGTTTATTAATGTGGCTCCGATTAAATAGTAACTGACTTGTTACACACAGTTGCAGGCCCTAATTCCCAATGCTCCAAAGAAGGTGGGGAAAATTTCTAGGAATATTTTTTAAATTGTCATCATTATATTGGGACTAATGCATCTATATATGCAAGGAGATCACAAGCATTTTTTTCTCCAAGAACTCACTGTCATATGACAGTAAATACTTCAATTCAAACAGGGAAAATAGGCCGTAGAAACGTCAGCAGTTACTGTGCTCCATTCTGCGTTGCTGCCTGATACCAAACCTCCATTCAGAAGAAAATATTTTTCACGTGTGTGCTACACAAGAGTTCTCCGAATGTGTACTGTTGAAACATCTAAACCCTCTTAAAAATGAGATGGGAAAGATCTGGTTTGTTTGGGTTTTTTTTTCCCCTCCTTCTCTTCAGCCCCGCGATATATTCATTCTTGTGTTTGAAAATTTTGACTACAGACTGCTGTTTGTGATGTTTTATTTAGGAGAGGAAGTCTTGTAATCCGTACTTCTGCTGCAGCGAGTCAAACACTCGCCTCTTCAGAACCCCTAAAGAAATTCTGTGGGCTGATGTTTGACTTGAATGGTTTGCTAGAGCAGGCTTCATTGAAGTCTATGGAAGAGTTGTCCTTTTCTTCCCCTTTTTTAAAAAAGAAACTCCAGAAAAACAGTACCAAATAAATAGGTCTTCCCCAAGATGATCTGACAACTGTTGACAATTACCCTTTTCCTTTGTCTTTTACTGACGAGTTGCAACACTAACTCAAGTTTGTCAAAGCAAAAATGAAACTGATTTATTTCAGTTTTAGTAAAGTCAAATGCTGTGAATAAACAAACATAGCAACAAGAAGTATCAAGAATTTCATTAATAAAACAAGTAATTACTGAAAACTAGTGTCAGGTTTATTAAAAATTGCTACTGAGACTGACTGCCTTCCCTAAAGAAACCCAGAATTGGTAAGATATATAACTCTCAGGGAGGATTCCTGCCTGGGATATTTTTTTCTTTTGGAAATTTTGCAGAACTGTGTTGGTGAAGTGGTATAAACCTTGAGGGCAGAAGTGACTTCTCTCTCTTTAGGCTTTTGAAAGGATTAAGTAAGGGTAGTGAAAGGTGGGAGTACAGAGCCTGCTCTGATTTAGGAATTTTTATGTAGCTTCCTAGAGACTTTCCAGCCGCTCAGACGTGATGAAGTGCTCTGTGCCCCAGGTATTTCTTTCTCTGTGTGCTGTGCTTACTCCGGGTCTCCGTACAGCATGCCTTAATACAAAGCCTGTGCTAGAGGCCTATACATGTTGAGCCTTGAACGGGAACACCTTTTTGAAAGGTGTAAAGAATTCAGGATTTAGAATTGACACCTATACATTTAAAATGGGAAATCCTGGTTCGTTTTGTTTTGTTTTTTTAATCTATGTAAGTGGCTGACCTTGTGTACCAAACCTGTATGTTTTTAAGCACTAGTTACCATTGCTAATTACTGGTCTTTGCTCCCTCTAGGACCAAGAATAGATTGGAAGCTTCCTAGCAGGGTAGACTTAGGATAGGTATGTTTGTGCCCTCTTCAGGGGGCAATTATCTATCTCATTACGAGTTCCACTTATAATACAGGTGCTACTGATCTGTGCTGCTGATGTTATGCAAAAGATTTTGGGGTTGCTGTCTCTAATTTTGCATGATTTTAAGGGAGAAAAAAAAAAGCTGTGGAAGAAATTATGATTGCTGATACCAGTGGTACATAATGAATGTGCCAAGGGAATCCAAAGTTGTAAAATTAAATGCTTGCGAGTTTTCAGGCTTGAGAACTGAGATTGTTTGTGCAAATATGATCCATGTGGTCAGGGGGTATGAATTTTGATGACTTTGATAATGAGACTGAGCCAGGAATATAATCAGATTGCCCGGGTTCTGCTCTCAAACCTCCAATACTAGGAAATGCCCATTTATTTTTTTTTTTCAGCCCCTTGCCTCACTTGCTGCTCGTCCTGTGCCGGAGGGGAGGACTGCACCTTCTGATCACACACAGGTGGTGCTGTATAATTGAAGACTGCATCTTAATAAGCGTTAAAATTCTATAAATGCTAATATTGAAGAGTAAAACAGTGTTCTGACAAGTTTGTTAGGGTTTTTGTTTGTTTGTTTGTTTGTTTCTGCAGTTTAGTCTGGATTTAGTCTTTAACCATCAGATTTCAGCTATGTGAGTGTTTCAGATGTTGGTAATATTGCTGTAATTCTATCCAGACTTGTAGCTTGCTGTTTCTTATATTCTTTTTGCTAGCGTGATTTTCTTAATCCTTATCTGAAAGTTGGGGCTTTGGTGTTGGGGTTTTTTCCCCCCAATTTGGAAGCTCTCTGTAATACAGTATGAGAAGTTATTTGAGGGAATAATACATTTCTTATGTCGAGCTTGCCTTTGGTTTGGTTCTTTTCAGGTGCTAAGACATTTGTTATGAGAAGCCATGCCACTATGGGATGTGTGTGTCTAGTATGGTACCCGCAGAGTGCCAGTGAGGCTGCTGACATGTATGGGCATATTCGCTGTGGAGGCAAATTCTAACATATGGATTACAATTAAGTCTGGGTTTCTGTGGTGTCACTCATGTATCCTATAGGAATAGTGTCATACTTCAAACACGTAAGTGCAAAGAACTTGCAGCTCTCATTGAAACAGAAATGCCAGTTGCTCATCATTTCTTAATCGGTGAATATGTTTTGGGTTTTTTTTTTAGCAATTGGTAGGTAAAGCGTATTGTTCTTAAATTTTTTTGCTATGCTCTGTTCTGTGGTTCTTGAAGAAGTTAGTGTGTCTAAAATGGGGCTGTTCATTACACAGCTGTTTTTATGCATTAAGGCCCATAAATGTCCTGACTGAATTCTTGCTTCATCTTCTTCTTTCAGCCTCCAGAAAACTTTTTAATGGATGTGTAACCACCGCTTAAACAGTCCTGTGATGAGCTCTAGCACAGTACTTTCATGCTTTCTGTATTTGTACTGAACGGGTCTAGCTTAAAATATCTTACATTGTCTTAGCTGTATTCAACTTGACACATCCTCTAGAAGAGCCCCCATATGCACCTTAAAATGTACGTGCTTTGTTACTATGGTGATGGGAAAGAATCGTGCATGTTAACAACCCCGCGTTAGGTAATGGAGGATTTGCAGAAATCAGTTAAGCATTTGCCTGGGGCACTAAAAATTGGTCCGTGACCGTACCTCCAGCCCAGCCTCTTGGCTGCAGGCAGGCTGAGGGAATCTTCTTATGGGACTGGGTGCTTCTCTGCTTTCAGGTTGGTCGGGAGGGTGAAGAGGACTTTTTGGAAATGGTTTCGGAAGCAGCTGAAGTAGTATTGCCTTATCACATGCTTTTAAGGGTTTCATGTCATATACTTAGGGTGCTCTGCACAGTGTAAGGGAGGCGCTTGTGCAAGCATGTTGTGTGTTTGTCACGGATACAAAACCAGTTTTGTGTTCCTTTGAACTGCCTGGGCTGACAGTGCAGGAATTCGCTACCTTTCATTTCTCTGCTATGGCTGCCCGCACATCCTGCGAAGGGAGAATATGTCCACGCTCATTCCCCTGAAGCAATGTACAAAACATGAGTCTTCTTCATCTGCTAGTTGAATTCTGGATGAAGAACAGGTCTATTCAAGGAGGCTATTCTAGAAAAAAGACATCGATTTGGAGTGCGATAGTTTAGTATAGCGTGATTTCCTGTGGGGGCCTTTTGTTCTTCTTCTGGAGTAAGTTGTGGTTAACTAGGGGAAAACTGATAAGCTTAGATGTCTAATTAGACAGGCTCTCCCCTCTCTCTCCTTCTCTGCTGTATCTTTTTAAAACTGTAGTTTCCTTGTATTAGTTATTTTGGTATTTGTATCTTTTTATTTTTTTTACTGCTGAAAGTGGCATATCTTTCTGTGCTTTGAAGTGTGTTGGCTTTTAGAGAGACCCATCCCTGTAGGTTTTGTTTTGTTTTTAGCATTTTAGAAAGCATTTTTCTGAGCATTTCTCTGTATTAGTGTTCTCATACAGCTTATCCTGAAAAGCTTTTCTGGAAAATAAGACATTTGAGACATTTTGACTGGCCCACTGTGCACCCTTACAGGTCTTAATACCAGGGTTTTACCCTTGAGCAATGCTAGGAAGAAGCCTGGGTTTTGCCACTCTGGGACAATAAAAACATAACCCAAATAAAAACATGTGTTTCCTTTGCTGTAGAAAGACAGAATGCTTCCCACAGGCTATGAGTTCATCCTCTTTTCAGCAGTGAAAGGAGAAGACATTACAGAAATGTTGAAAATCAATGTTGAGTGACTTCTCCACTGCAGAAAATGCAACTTTTTTTGACGTTTGTGAACAAATCTTCCTGAAGTAGAACTACAATTACACGTATAGCTTCTTTTCTGAACAAATCAAAATATATATGGATTAGACTTGTGGAATAACTGGAAATAAATTTACCAAATCTGTTGTTTCAGTTGTGGTTTGTGGTTTTTTGGTTTCTTTGTGTTGTTTTGGTTCTTTTTTTTGGCCTGAGCAGGTACTGGGAGGTATAGAATTGGCTTTTCTATTTTTTGGAAAACCTGTGCTGCGTGAGCTTGGTCGCAACAACAGAAGCTCAATGGATGTTAAGGTCCTCATGCTCCTTCCAGCTGGTGCGTGCAAAACAAAGAACTTTGATCAATGCATCATCCCAAATAAGGCATGACGATCCAAATCTCAGCCATGTACTTCAGGAAAAGATCATTTCAGTAGAGAACTTGCAGGAGATATCCTAATTAACTGTCACATGTCAAAGGAAGGAACAAATGTCACTTCTCAAGAGCAACAATAATTTTGGCCGGCTTTTCTGAGGTTGCTTCACAGTTTGTTTCTGAGACAATTACAACTAGTGCAGAAATCAAAGTATCCTACAGTAGAAGTGGTCTGCTTGCTACATTTTTTTGTTTCTTGTCTAACTTACAGTTAGGTATTTTACAGTGGAAAAAGCATAGCTTATTTCCCAGTTACAGCATTAGTATCTGTGATCTAGTGTTGAGAAGGGATTTTTTTGTAGTTTTGGTGTTCCTCAGCTGAGACTAATATTCCCTTATTTTGTTTATATAATAAAATGGTATGTTTGATTCCTGAGAAATGCAGTCTTAACAGTTAAATTGAAAGATGCTGATCAAGATTTTATCATTAACCAAAAAAATCAGTTTGGTTGTATTGTGTTTTCAGTAGGATGTAACTTCTGTTGTCTGTATTTATACCATAAAATGGTGTTCTCCAAAGGACTATTTTTGCTTTCCTCCGCAATGAATTCTTATTATAGTTCAGCAAATAATTTTCCCAGGAATGGCTTCTGTTTGACTTTGGCATATGTCCTTTGGCAATAACAATGCTGGTCAAAAAGTAGGAAGTTCTCTTGGTCTAACCCTTTCTTCATGCATTATTCCAGTAGATCACAATAAGCTCAGATTGATACTTCTTAAGGTTTAAATAGCCAGGTAGTATTTGTATCCCTTTAACTTCCGTAGAGAGCATGATCAGAAATTGCTCTAATATCCAACAGCAGGAGGGAGGATTATATATTACTTCTGTCTATTGGTTTTTTTAAGGTTTGTTTTTTCCTAATGATGAAACTTCTCTTCATTCATCTTCAGGCTCCTGAGCTTCATTATATGCTATTTCTTTCACATAGGAGAATGTTTCATGTGTGTTCTATTCATTTCAATACAGAGCCTTGCAGCAGCAGTTGTCTGATCTGGTGGTTGAGGCTGCTACTGAGATTCCAAGATCCACAGGATTAAGTGGGATTCAGTATGAATGATACTATTTTGGATTGCATGAAACTATGTCTGTAGGTCTGAAGGTCTGGAAGTTGATGCTCCTTTGTAAAACTATGTGGAAAAGGGTACTCTCAAACAAATCTTTGTAATTCTGTGGGTATTTTTAAGAGATGTAAATCTAAACTTCTTTTTAAATGCCCCCTTCCCCAAATTGTATAAATTTTTGTAGTAGTATTACTGATATGTGCTATGGCTGGGTTTGTTTTAGTGTTTTTTGATAGACTGTTTACATGATTTGGAATACTTAACTCTTCAGAATAGGTTTGGGTTTTGTTTTGGTGGTGTTTTTTTTTCAGATCCTTTCTGTCAACCTGTGAAGTATTTCAGAATGAGCTAAAGTTGCATAAATACACAAGCCATTTAAAATAGAACTAAAAAGAATTCCATTAATACCCTGTGTTTTACCAACATAGACAAATCCAGTTTCACTAAATAAATAGCACTGGTGCTGTCATTTTGACACACAAAATAACTTTGTCTCTATGTAGTTAATAGCCACCTCTTAAAGCATCTAAAGCAAATTTACAGTTGAGATCAGTTAATGAGGGAGAGTGGGAGTAGATTTATTTAAAATCTGCTGAACTTAACTGCTCACTTGTTTGCTTTTTAATGGTAAAGCAGATCTGTGGTTTCAATTGATTTGAGGAAGTTTTTGTGACAAGGTAGATGATGGTTCAGAACTACTTCAAAACTACAAAAGGGTCAGCTACAGTTTCTCCTTTTGGGAGATTAGAAATCTGCCTTTGAAAATGTTCAAAAAAATCTTGATAATTGAGATACTGGAGATCTTCATAGATGCAGTTAATATCTGCACAAAATGTTGCAAGAACATCACAAATTAATGATGATTTAGCACTATATTTTATTATCTTAAGATGTTAATGCTGCTGTTGCCTTAAAATACTAATTCTTTACATGAAAACATAAGAATTCCCATAAAGGATCTGGCAAAAATTCTTGTTGACATCCTTTCTCTCCCTTTTCCATGTGCTATACTTGGTTAAATTCCATATGCATCTGTTTCCTCATCAGGAAGTTTGGACTGAAATATATTATTTGTTTCTTGATTCTTTGGTGGAGAGCTTTATCATATGATTGTTTGGTAGGACTTCAATTTACTTTAACAGCAGTTTAGTTTTAGGTGGCTTATCTGTGCTTAATACAAGTGTTGTGTTCTCAGGCATTCAGAAGCTGAAGTGAACTGAAATTCCTATGCCAGATTATTCAGTTTTAATCTTTCAGTATAGTTTGCTTTTCATAGTTGCATGTTGGAACTTGAAATCAGTCTTAGTGTCTAAATGGAGTATTTCAAAGCATTGTGTACCCAAAGCATGGGTATTTTTTTGCTTGAAACGGTTTGTCTCGCAAGAACCATGTAAATAAGGTGATGAGATAAAATGGTAAGCATGATGTTCTAGGGAAGAACTTGACAATTCAGTTTTGTTAGGAAATGCACTGAATTTATGGCTCCGTCAGCGTCAACTGCTTGCTTTCTGAAGCTAAAGTAGTGTTTTAGGAGAGAAGGGGTTGGTAGGTGCTGGTGCTCTTGGACTATGGCCTTGGACAAGGACCTCATGAAGTGGGGAGGGGATCAATCACCTGTGTCACCTTCCTTCAGACTCCATCCAGTCAGGGCTGGCTCACTAATACTTGGAAACTGCTTTGTTTCCACTTCAGCTATCAGAAGGGCAGTCTAATTGTGTTTCAAAGACTGTATATGCTTATGATCAGATCTAATATACTTTCTGAGATGCTGCTTTACACTTGGTACATCTGAGGTGCAAACAAAAGATCTCCTGATTAAAAGATAGGCGCATACTTAAAAATTTATATGTGTGTTCCTTTTACCTGTAGGTCTGTCTTTTTGTCATTTTTGTATACAAAACAAAATGTGCTTGATAGAAATCAATTGAATGCAAGGAATTTCTAACTGATGATTTGGGCCAGGGCAATACAAACTGTAAATGTGGAGTCATACGGGTTTGAGAGAGCTGCTGAGTATTTCAAGGTACTTTTTTCCCTTCATTGCTGTTAGTGTTGCTGGACTTCTCGTAGACCATTTTTTAGAAGTAAAATACACCCGGGCTGTTCTTGCATGCAACACTTTCTCAGCTGTAAAATCTTGATGATGTATCATCAGTGAAACAGTCTTGTTTTTCCAAGGTGGGATTAGAGATATGAAGGTATCAAATGAAAATGGGCGGGGGAATGAAAGGGCAAAAATAAACCTGCTGTAAGAGCTACCTGTGTCTACAAAATATATTAATTCCTTTCCCCTTATTAGGGCTGGGCCTTCTGCCAAGGCGGATCTGCTGCTCCAGCTGGGGCTCACAGAAGCAGTAGTGACTGCAGGAGGTGATATATACCATGCTTTTAATTCTCAATGGCATTGACAGTTAGCAAAGTTCCTTTTCTTTGCTCAAGTTTATCGTTGCTAGAAGTTAAAATGAAAGACAATGCTGAAAAGATGAAGAAGACTGACAAGGAGAGAAATCTAAGGTCTAGTTTTAGGTGTGCATTTAAAAGTCAATTAGGCAAACTACTGGTATTAAGTTTCTAAAATTATTTTGTATGCCTGTCTTGCTGTTTGAAAGCTTTTCTTGTAGCAGATTTTTAAGCTTTTTCATTGAAGGATAGTATATACTGAACTTCAGTGTCCTTTATTAAGACTGCTTCTCGTATTGAGTTGTTGCCCTGTCACCCAGTGCATTTAGTTCTGGAAAAATACCTAGTAAACTCCAGAGCCTAATTGATGTACTGTTTGGAAGTGTCTCAAGCTATAGATAGTTTGTCTAAGAATTGCTTCTAGTCCTACCAGTGGTATCCATGGCACTAGTAAGAAAGCATTTCTAGGCAATTTTTATCGGCTTTACTTGTTAGCTTTCTTGCTACTTTTAAAGAATGCCCAAACGCTATTCTGAAACTTTAAAGAAAATGCAAAGAGAAGTTTAAATGTCTCTGTGGGCTATGCGGCTGCCAGTCTTTATATGAAGAATGACAGGCTTCACCAGAATGCCTGGTTCTTAAGGCAGGAGACCATGATGCTGAAACACATTAGAGCAATGTTATTTATATTCTGCCAAAAGCAATTATCCTGCAAGACTTATAAATATGTGTTAGCTTTTATGTGTGTGATAAACTCTACAGACTTCCGCAGAGATCTGTAGGTCTACTCAGAGTGATATATTTAAATTTTTGCAGGACTGAAGCCCAAGTGCTTTCATAAAAAGATGTTCCTAGTTGCAGGCATATGCTGATTATTCAGTAGTGTGGCAGAAGTGTTTCTTTGGGGTTGGTCTGTTATGATTAGGATTGTTATTATGCCAAGGTAAAGAGTTTCTACATTTAATAGTATTTGATAAGAGCTGTTTTAAGAAACCTGTTTTGATCTACCAGTATTTCTTTCCAACTTCTAAGCTCCCAAGGGCTCTTATCTGTCTAAGAACCCTATTTTTGATTTCTGTGAATCCTTTACTTTTCCTCCCCATGAAGATTTATTGCTCTTTAAAAGTATCTTCAGTTAACTACTTTAGGCCCTAAAAGCGGCCTTGTTCTGTGCTGTGTCTTTTCGTCACCCCGTGACAGAAAATGAGCTCCACTGTTCGAGGGGAAAGGCCTGTACTTTGGATCTTGGCTACCAAATAGAGCAGCTTTTCTGTTCGCCCCACAGCTGCTGTTAATGTTTCATTCTGCAACTGCTAGAGGATGGGCAAGTAACCGTCCTCATATGAGATAAAAATATAACTCCATTAGTCAGCTGGCGTGGGTTGTTGAAGCAGAAATGCAGGCAGTATTTTCTCCTGGTGGAGAAAAATCCATCACATCCTATTAAAGTTGCCATTAGCTGGCTATGGGGGAATGTACATTTCCTGAATTCACGATTGCCTGTTCTCCTTACTTTGATGGCTGTCTACTTTAAAACTTGTAATTTAGTCATAACTATTACAAGATCATGTTACATCTCTGGGGTTAAATCTATTTGACATATAATCTGTCTGAGAAAAGCCCTTAAGAAATAATGGTGCTTGACACTAACGGAACCTTAAATTATTGTGGCGTGAATTAGAAAACCTTGTTCCTAAAGAGGTTCTGTGAGCTTTCTGAAATCTGTATCACCCTGTAGGACTTCTGAGATTTAATGTATTAACTTTTGGACTTTTTAGTATTTTAACTCATTGCTGTTAAACATGGATTTCAAAGTTTCTTTCAAAGGTGGGTATGTTTGGGTTTGTTTGTGATTTTGTTGTTGTTTGGGTTTTTTGTTTTGTTTTGGGTTTTGTTTTTGTTTTACAGCTGCAAGGTAGCTGTAACCTTTCTGAGGGCTGAAAATGTAATAGGCTAGTGACGTTTTTGACATCCTCTTGCTGGTGTTCATTGTAAGGTTTAAGTAAGGGCGAGTTATAACCCTTCAACTTTTTCACATTAACATTTGAACCCTCAAGGTTTTTGGATGTTTGATCTTCATAACATGAATTATGACAGAAAGCTGAACCGAGAAAGGTGCCGCCTTCTCATAGCTGCTTATTGATGAAAAGAAAATTGTTTTCTTTTTGTTATTCTGGAAGTGGTAATTTATAGTCATGTCTAGAGCAGTGTTTCAGTAAAGAATGATTTATTTGTTTTATTTTTTTTCTTCTCAAAGGCAACTATAGTTGTGATCTGGCTTCTGCCTAGTTTAGTGCTTAGTTTAGTTTAGTGCTTGGAGATTTTATTAAAATTTCCCGGGCACTTCATTCCTTATTTCTTTAATTGCTTATGTCCTTTTTTTTTATGAAGAGTGGACAGGGAAAAATATTCAGAACTCTTAAATTGAGTATTTAACCCTCATGTGAGGAGTGTGTGATTCTTTGTCATTAAGATAGCGAATGTGAAGGATCTGTGATTGCAGATTACAGGTGCATTGACACCTATCAATTAAAGGCAGACTATTACTCAGTTTTATCCTGTATGGCCCATGTCTGTCTCCACAATTTGTACAATATCAAAGTTGAAGAAGAAATGATGCAGTGGCAAACTGTAGTGTAGTTTTGATTTTTATTTTAGTTATGTTTTAATGCAGGAAGATCTTGGATATATCTCCAGCTACTTGCTGTCTGTCTGTCTGCTGGTTTTTGTGTTTCTTGAGAACAGGTAATGGGCGACACCGGATGATGCTTTCAGTTTGCACCCTTCTCCCTCTGATATAGTTGATAGTTGTTATTCTCAGTAAGCCATCTATGTAGTTCTCAAGAACTTCACAGCACAGCCATGAATAGTAAAGTTAAAATAAGAAAATTAGATTACTGTGTTGTTGTACAGATATAATTTAGTTATATACTTAATGACTCAACTAGTTGAATTAAACTAAAAAGTAGAAAGTATGCAGCTCCAGCTGAGGGAGCTATTTTCTGTCAGGTCAGTTCCTTGCATGTTATGTAAGTCATGTTCCCTAAAACTTACTATGGGAATGTAGACAAAATTTTGTCTACTTTACCCAAGAACTTGTTTGCTGGGCTAAAAGCTGTTGTAAAATGCAATTGCTATTTTGTAAGATTGAAAATAGTCTCTGTAAAAATCTGTTTTAACTTTCTAGAAAAGGAATGAGCAAGATCCTATTCCAGTGTATTCGATCAGACAATCCTAGTTTTACCAAAAAGCTGAACAGAACTTCATGTATCCAAAGGTTGGGCCCTTGTGAGCAACTTCTCTTCACTGAGAACGAGCAGTGGAATTTCTCCTGAGGTGCTATGTCTGGGGGTTGTTTTCCTATTGGATTTTTGCACTTCGGTGCTTAATAGAACTTTAATGTTTTCCCCTCACAAAAGGAAAATCCATCTCCACTCCGTTTCTGTTTGGCCTGCCTCTGCCTGGCAGCTTCTAGGCAGCTACGGAGATTTCTTTTCAGCTTTCAACCTTTCTCCTCTTTGTTTCCACTCTCCTGCAAGTGGGCTTATCCTCTGCATGCCTTGCTAAATAAACAGGTGCTGTTTTTCCTTCAGTACAGTAATTTTCTTCGTGTGTCAAAGCCTTCCTGCGTGCTGAACAATGCATCACAGTCTTTGTTTTTTCTCTGGACTACTCGAAGGTGCATGTTGGCAGCTGTAGTTTGGGGTATTGTGGAGGGCGAAGCTGGAGCCCCCTGAAAATGCTTGTGTTGAGTATGGGCAGGAGGGCTCTTAGCCTTGAAGCAACACTTTCTATAGTTTCTACTTGTTACTTTAATGTATTGGCAGAATTCAGCAATTGGTCTCCGTGAACACTGGTATCAGTAGGCTTTCTCTTACCTGGATCTCTCTTCAGATTGGGTTTGTAGGGAGCTTGTTTTGCCTCTTACGAATTGAAAGAGATTGCCATATGGTCCGGTATAGTTCATGTACACAACTGTGATCCAGTAGAGGAAAGGCAAACTCCCAACCCCCCTACTGCTGTTCCAGAAAGGAACAGACAGGAGGAAGTAGGAGTGAGAACAGATTTCTGGATAGATTGGTAGGCAGCGGGGTGAATTCTTAGCACTTCCCACCAGAAGTTTATTCTAATAGGCATCGGGTTTTAACTGTATAACTGCTGCTCAGGAAGCTGGAACATAAGGATCAAGTGTAAATGCATAGATAGACTTACAAGGATAATTTCAAATTAAAATGATGAAAGTATTTATTTCATATCTGAGACAAGGCTGTGATGCTCTCAGCCTCTAGCTGTGTGAAGTTAATTGTGGCTGTTTTGTTTTGTTTGTCATTTCTATTTTTTTAACCTTTATGTGCAGTTGAATGTAAACACTGCTGGCTACATCTGGAAAACACTACTGTAGCAGTATGCTGACTGAATGACACTTTCCTTCCTGGTGGAAGTGTCTGTATAATAGATCTACAGTTCTACGGTGATTGAAATATATCAAATGCAACAAAAAAATTTTGGGGGTTTCTGGATCTCTTAAAGCAAAAGAGGGGTAATTTTGTCTGTTCCCATACTTTCCAGGCAGAAGAAATGTATTGTTATGTTGGACAAACAGCTATGTTATTGGTCATCAGTTTCAAACTTATATAAACCAGAGTTAGAGCAGTAAACAAAACAAAAAAGGAAACTGTTTAGAATTAAAATTTGTGTGTGGACTAGAGAACAACTTTTATGGCTTTTTCTCTGGATTAAAGATAAATTTATATATAAATGCCCCCCTCCCCCCTCAGTTGCATAGTTTAGATAACTCTTTAAATAATTGTGCAAATCTAATGATGAAGTATAGTTCTGGGCTGCCACTGAAAGGGGTAGTTTGCATTTACCTGCACAGCCTTGGCCTTCAATCTAAGGGGCATGTGACTGCAAGTGATTTGGGGTATTCATCTGTCAGAATGATCTTTTTGGGATGATGGATTTTCTGTTTCAGTTGCACAGCCAGCTCCATGCTTCACAGTTGTATACTGGTTTAAATTAACAAAAAAAAAAAGCAGAATTGTGCCCCAAGTCTGGACGAGAAGGGGTAGGAATTCAGGTTGGGTTTAGGTGAGTGGGTTTGGTTGCCTTCCCATTATCCCACAAAATCAAATAATTTTTGCTGCAGACGTACAGATGCTGAATCACTGGTAGAACTCTACATGTATGACTGCTTAGACATCTCCTATGAATAAAACCTTGCAATTAATAAGGAGCTCATGAAATGAGAGCTCTATGCAGCATTTGTGTCCTATGCATAGTATACTGTACTCCTGCTCAATGGAGCATCGCCCTTTAATTTGTCTTGTGAAGATGTATCGTCTGTCTGTGTCAAAATGCTTGCATGAGTGTAAGCTGGAAGCTGTTTTTCTTTTGAGTGCCAATGTACTGGAACCCAGCGTCTAAAGCTTGAAATTAATGGATTTTGTATTTCCTTGCATTCTCAACAAATACTGAATAAACTTCAGTAAATGATGATCCGTATTAAAGGATGAATAGCTGCAAAACTTGAAGGGTTTTCATGTAATTTTTTTTTTTCTTCTTCCTCTTTTGAAAAGAGGCGAGATTTGTATTTCCTCTCCCTTATGTGCTTGGCATAGTAATGCCAACTGAAAAAAAAGTGGCAACAAGAAGCTGGTTCACAATGCCAGTAGTACTGCAGTTTGGAAAATGTCTTGTACCAGCAAATTGACTAGTCTCAATTAAAATTTCAGGAGTCTCCATTGCAACTAGTTAGTTAATGGTGTAGTCCCTTCATCAGTTTTTGTTACTCCTAAAAATGAGTAAATGTTTTCTAGAAGAAAAGGTTCAGTTGTCAAATGAATTTTTCTAGGTTGTTCTTAAAGGCTAATTTTCTATTTTAAAAATTTTTGGGTGATATTTCCTTGAATATTGGTGACTGTGCATCAATGAAGATGAGCTGATGAATCACTTCAGACAAATCACGTTTGTTTGGTATATATTAAACTTCTTCCAAATAGAGGTTGCTATAACTCCTTTCCAATAAAAAGATCCAAACTGAGTACTCTTAACCCTTGCTGAATCTTATTATAGTTTGCATTGAGACTTTTAAATTCATACAGAAGGACTATAATCGTAAGTGTTACTTTATTGTAAAATTACTGGTTTATGAGTATAAACATTTGGCCAGATATGCTGTATCAGTGTTTTAATCTGCAGCAAGATAGTCCTCATTTCAGTTATTTCAGTGTTGGAAATGCTAGATTTAACCTGGGTTGGTGATACCAAAATCAAAAGCTACATGCAGGTTAGATGTGCTTATAATTGATTCTTATGTTGTAATGTATTTTCAGTTGTATTTCTTGAAAATTGTGGTTTCTCTGTATCTCAGTTTTCACCACATTGTGCGATAAACTTTTTGCGGCGTTCAGAGTATCTTTTTTTTCTGTGCTACCAGAGTTAATCCCCTTGCATCTTCTGGAATCAAGAGGGCTTTTCTTTGTGTATTCAGTCATTACATAAAGGAAAATCAGTCTGTTTTGTTAGAATAGAAACTGAGCTTTACTAAATACAAAGAAGGCCAAAACCTCTCACAGTAAGAATTTAGAGAAAGAAATGTATGTTTTTGAGAGGAAGAAAACTGTTCATTAACTATTCATAACTTTTTTATGTGTTCGGTGCTCATCATTCCACACACATGAAGCCCCCCCCAAAAAAAGGAAAATGTAAGACTTAAGTTACATTGACACTGCAGAAAGACATCAAGTGTGCCCAACTTTGTGACTTTTCCTAAGTGTTCACATTGCTAGTAATGGCTTAATCTCAAAATACATACATAATGTAGAGAAGCAGTCAGACTCCCAACTGGCCTGTAATGTGACTGACCTCTTCTTTTCCTGATCCGTACAGACTTCAGTAAATGAGTTTGGCAGCAGTTGCTGACGGTGAAGCAAACACTCATGCGTACGTTCACACACTGCTCTGGAACTTGTGTTGAAGTACTGTATCTCCAGAACCACTCTGAGCAGTTATGAGAGAGCCTTGTGATCAAAATCAGTCACTTACTGATTAATGGGTGATTGTTCTGGATTGAAGTTAACCTTTCTTCTGCGTTACTCTTGATTCACATCAACTTTCCAGCCTTGATCACCACAAAGTTGCAGAAGCGGTGGGAAAAGCCCATGGCTGGCATAAATGATCAGGGCAAGAGAAGAATGGAGAGTGCTTCGGGCAGCAGTGCTAAATCATATTGCTTTAAATACTTAAGACAATGAAGGTCGTGCAGGTATGAAAGTTGCTTTGGATTTGTTAGCAGAAGATAGTGTAGAACTATCAGTAGTTTTGTATTCTTTCACCAGTCCCCTCTGAAGGACCTCCTGAAATCAGGCTACAGAAAGTGGTTACAGGAAAGATAAGAAATCTGATTGCTCTGCATTGTCTCTGCTTACTCACTGGGCAAATGCTTCTTGGAACCTTTCTTTCCATTCCTTCATGATCCCTAGCAGTTGTCCACCTTTATTACTTACATTCTATATCATAGTAATAGTTTTAATACAATAGCTTGTATTGGCTGGAAATTACTTAATCCATATACAGTTATAAATGAAAAATTTCAGGATTTTACTGTGGGGTTATTTTATATTGGAACCATCCTAAACCAAATTTTTACTAGTTTATATTTAGCTACGACATTTTATACTTCCCTTTCAACGCAGAAAAAATAAGTGTATTATAGGAACCCATAGCATAAGAATTGCATGCTGAACAGTGATATGTGATTATATTTTTCTCATGCAATTAAAACCAAATACTTCATGCTACATGCATTGAAGAAGGGCACCCAGTTTTCCCTCGTGTCTTTTCTTCCTGTTTGGGAAAAGGAGGTGCCATTTGCTCTGTCTCCTATTCCTTTCCCCCCCGCTTTTTTTCCCTTTTTTTTTTTTTTAAATGTTATTTACTTGGTAGGGAAGAATTTATGCAAGCAGTATTCTTCCCCCACCCCTTATCTTTTTATGTCACTGACTTTTGAAACATCTATTACTTCATTTTTGTTACTTGAGTTCTGGCATTTTTAGCTCCCCTTTCTTCCCCTTAAATAACTCTTGGGCAATCTGCTTTTTTGTGCTTCCTAAAGAAACAGCTGTGTCAGCTGTTTTTCTTTAAACATCAGCTTTTTATGTGGAATAGTCAATATCGGGTTTTTAATTCAGCTTTTGTGAAAATGCCTCAAAGAGATGGTTGTGTTGGGTACTGGTCACACAACACTTCCCGGTGAACATACGGCTGAAGAAAACAATGATGAGCTACTTCAGTCATCAGGTAGTTACAGTTGCAGAGTGATGATTCTAGAATCCTTTGACTCAGAGTCACTTCTCTCTTGTTTTTTAGTGAATAAGTTTTTAAAAATAGTAAGTATCTCATGAGAGGAATGGATTAAAAATTAGAGGCAAATGAATTCCGTCTAGAAGTTACTGCATGGCTAGGGAATATTCTTTCTTCCCTTCAAACACAATACCTTTTTGATGTTTGAGCAACCAAATTCAAGAAGCAGAGCCCTCAAACCCACTATTGTACCTCCTGTATGTAAAGCTTAGATGTGATGAATGCATTCCCAGCATTGGGTTGTGAACAAAGTCTACAGAATTCTGTCAGATGAACCTTTACAATGCAGCCAATACTTTAGGCTTAAGTCCCTAAATAGTGAAAATTTTGGCTCAAAAATTAGAGATTATTTGTTAGCATCACTAAAGAAAGTTACTTGTAATATGTTATTGGTCTTTTGACCTCACTTTTCAGGATGCATAATAAAATGCTGATTGTTTTTCTTTAGCTAATAAAGTAGTTAATGACTTCTCTTGGTTTATTGGGATTATTTGGACAGTCACTTGCAGGTCAAAGTACTCAAAAAATCACTGTCATTTGTAATAAGGGAAACTTACTTGTCATTCGTACTAATAGCAGACCCTGTGCTTGGGATATGAATGGAGAAGGTTCCTCTGTTGATGCAATAAGAGCAGGAGTCCACAGTAAAGCATGTGGGTACAAATGAAACGGCCAAATTTAGATTCCTGTTTCTTGAGTTTGATCTTCACTATCTTACATCTATTTGCCTGTTCCATTGGTTAAATTTCTCCTTATATTTATTGAATATATAATGTTGTCTTCTCTCTAAACAGAGATATTCAATTTTTTGTTTGTATTTCTTTAGTTAGGCAGTCAGGATTCATTTTCAGTGCTGTTAAATACAAGAACACAAATATTTGTGGAACGGCTTGATGTGTATCTCATTGGCTTAGTAAGATTTTTTCTATTTTTCACTTTATACTATATTTTATAAATGATCTTACTACACAATATTTTGTGTAATAGAAGTGGCACATACCCACTTAAAACATTTTTAGGTTGGATAGCAATCTGCTTTGTCTAGTAAAACTGTGCAACGTAGATGTCAGAGCTGCACCAAAAAAAATCTGCCTCTTTCCTGCGTGACATTTTTGTCCCATAGATTGAGTGGAGCAGAAGGACTTTTCTTTTACTCCTTGCTTGGATTCTACTGCCTAAAAACTGTTTCAAGCTTGCATTGTGTCGTGTTGCGCTTGCTTTCTTGATATGGTAATGGTATGTTTTGTGCAGTTGGACTTGGCTATCTCCAGCATCCTGTTCAGAACTTCCTCCTTATGTGGAAGTCCCACCCCAGACCCGTAACTTCTAATGGTATTAATGGTTTTGAAAAGTCCAAAGAGGAAGCGACAAGATGTAATCATAACACTAAATCATCTCATGATCTCAATGTTGTAACCTTTTGCTTAGGGCTTTGTTGTTGCCAAAACAAGGAGAATGTAGCTTGTGGATCCCTTTTCAGTTACTGAGTAGACTGAGAGATTCAGTGGTTGTTGTGGGAGTTCTCCTGACTGGCTATTATTTATGGAACGTGAATGTATTCTTACTTTGGTTTGTTACATATTTGGGGGGGGAGGGCAAGTGCACTTATACTTTTTACTCTTTTTCTGTGTGGTTGGTTACAAGTTCTGTTCTGGAACAGCAGCAAATGATACCACTTAAATCATCTTACTTCTGAACCAAGAGGCGTTTCAGTGTGTTATTTGCTCTATGTTATGTTTATGTATGACCCATGTATTCGTTACATGCGGCTTTTTGTATGAATTCAGCAGTAGTTGGAGCAGGGAATGTAGTTATACAAGGCTTAGTTACTTTTTTATTTATTTATTTTGCTGCACTATTAACATTATGTTCTCTGACCTTAGGACTTGTGAATCACTTATTTCTATGCTTGAGACTGCTGGTTCGGATGCTAATTATTGCTGAGATTATCAAACATAGATCATATAGTTATATATTGGCTGTGTAAGTCACACCGTTCATGCTGACATATTGCAAGTATGAAGGACATACCATTCAAACATTTTGTGTGGTCTTGTTAATCTTCTGTTTCCTCTCCTTTGATGGATTAATGTAATAGAAGTCATTGTATTTGTCTTTCACTTGTCTGCCTCAGTTTATTTCCTCCGTCCCAAATATTCGTGGCTTGTTAAAACTATAGAAAGGCTGATTCAAACCACAAAGTGTGCTGCTGCATAGCAAGGGAATGGGAGCTTCCTTTCGGTCACTGAACATAGACCATTTAAATAGATATATAAGTTCACCAGCTGTCTTCCTTAAGCCTCGTTCAGATTTTCTTTTTTACTCTGATTTTGGCTATTTGTTAAGCATTTTGCAGTTTTGGCTTGTGGTCTTTCTGTTTTGTTAGTGTGGATATTTATGATTTGTCCATTTGTGTGGGTTTAAAACATCCTTTCAGATGTTTTTTTCTTACTATGTTAAAAAGAGCAATTTAGCATTAGAGATTTTTCTGGAATATAATTTACTGTGCAAGATTGCTTTCATATGGGTAGGTTAAAGTCCTTGAAAAGCCACGTCAATGTAAATGTTGAGACAAACTTTAGATTTAACAATATCAACACATGATATTACAGTTTTAATTCACATAGTTTTAAAACACTATTTCTTATACAACAGTCATTAGCAATCTCTCAAATCTTTAGGTTTGACACAGTTTTAATTCACATAATTCTGAAACGCTATTTCTTGTACAACATTCATTAGCAATCTCACAACTCAGCACGACAGTTAAAGGAAGATTATTTTTATAAGTGTGGATATGCTTTATTTGGTTTCAGGTTCTGTTCTTTTTCTGTGCAGGCTGAGTGGGAAATGCATGCTAGGAATGAGCTGGACCTTTTTAAAAGAATTTATTTTAATATGACAAGATTAAAATTTAAATGTTGTGGTTGCCTACCTAATACCAAGTGTTGCTTGAGGTGAGTAACCTGAGTGGGATTGATGCCTTTTTTTTTGTCCATTAATATATTGCCAAAAGATTAAGAGTATTAGCAGCTCACCAGCTAAACTCTCTATACTGTTTACCATTTTGAACTTGAGTCTTGATTGAATTATGCTTATTACAGGTGCTTCCTGTCCCAAATAGTGTAGTGTCCAGGTCAAGATGAAAGAAATTCGGACATAGTAAACATAAAATCTGAGACAATGTTTTCTGGTGTGTTAGAGAAAGTATAGCAGGATCTATGTGGTTTGTCCTCTATTTTTGCTAAATAGGTGTAGGTGTGTTGGGGGGAGAATAATAGCATCTTGGCCATTTGTGGAGCACTGTTAAATGCAAGGAGCAGTGGAATAAAAAGTACACAGGTGCTTGTTTGAAAACAACAAATATTCAGTACAGCCTGTCATACCTTCTTAGAGTAGCTAAAAATGTTCATAAGGAATCTTACTGTGGTCTTTTGTGAATATATTAGTTACCTTCACCTTATTTTAGTGGTCAAGAACTTTATTACAAAATGACTTGTTGATTAATGCACTCACATCTCCTGTTAACAGGATGTCCAGAGTTCTGCCATCCTTAATCTTGATGGCTAGATGACTAATAGCTTTGACTATGAGGGTGATCTAATTGTGCTTGCATACTGGAGTGAAGCTCAGGGATTTTGTGAGTTCGTAAGAGTGGATGAAAATGGCCCTGAGAGAAGAGAGAACTCTGACTTGCTCAGATATAACTATTAGCTGAAAAACTTTCTTTAAAATATGTATCATAAACTGTATTAATCAGTAATTCCTATTCCAAGGAAAATAAAAAGCACAACTGAATCTGTAAGCTTCATCTTTATTAAAAAAGAAAAAATTTCCTTCTAGACTGGATGGTTGTTGTCTAATGACACTTACTGGAAGTGTCAAGTTGTCTTAGTTTCAGTGGAATCTGCCTTAGGCAACAAATTTGTGCTTGTCCTGAGTTTGCTGAAGTGCTGAAGAAAACTAAAAGTGTGTCTTCCATCGTTTCTTTAGACGTTCCTCTGTTTTTGCAAGGTTGGAAAGAAATGGTAACTTCTCTTATCTAAAAAAAATCAATTCTTTCTCTTGGTGGGTTTTTTTGGTGTTTTTTTTTTGTTGTTGTTCTGGGCTTTTCATCTTTATCTACATGTTTCCATGGTAAGCTAGTCACAGTTCATACACGGCATCAGTACCCAGTAACTTGATTGCTACTTAATAAGAAACAGGTAGTGATTTCACAAAATTCGAAGAGGTACAGATGCTTCTGTGCTATAAATGGAGTAAAGAGATTCCTCTGGATCTTAAGAAGTTCTGGGATAAGGAGGAAGAAACAACTGAGAGTATATAGAGAGGAGAAGCTCGGCTGGGCCAAGGAGTTGATATTTCTGGAGTTCATGGATGTCGTCTTGTATAAATGAGGCAAATGTAGGGTTTTCTGACGGAATCTCATTAAGCTTGGGGGGCGTATGAGTAGCAGGATCTGACCACTCAAATTCTGTTATCCCATCTGCCTAAAATTGCATGGAATTTTATCCAGCAGTCCTCTGTTGTTAAGCAGGCAGCTGTGGAAGTCATTAAAACACATCTTCCGCGTTGGGCTCATCTTGCCAACTCTTACAAAGGGGAACTACGTACTGCAGACTGTTCGTTCTGCTCCACGTGTCCAAAACCTGTTGATCCATCTTTCAGTGTTATTTTGGTTCTTTTTAACTTCTGTGAGGAAGGATAGAAAGAAAAATAAAATTGTTTGGGTTTGTTTGCTTATGTGTTTGAGGCCAGATGCAATTTTCTAAGTACTTGACCATACAATGTTGCAGAATCCACACTATTATGAAAATTTTGGCCTCCAGAAGGCAGATTCTTTAAAAGAGGTGGAACCCAAGTATGTGTCGTGATCTCCTTCAATCTATTAAAATATTACTTTATATAACCAATCCTCATGGATGACATACAGAAGTAATAGAAACTAGCTAACTTTATAAAACAAGAGGAGATGCTGAAGAGCAGGGTTAACTTTATTCAGAGAAATGTCAAATATCTACTTTGTGTATAACTTCCATGATTTTCAAATCTTTTTAACAGCTTCTCTGTTCTTCATGTGCTCTTGTGCTTTGCAAAAACTCTTGCGGTAGTAGCCATTCTTCCTTGCAGCATTAGTTACTTTACACAGTCAGAAATCTTAAGTTGTCCGTATTCAAATAGAAATGTGGTTCTACTGTTGCTATTTTTTTTAGGTTTTTCTTTTATTTTATTTTTTTTTCTGATGATGTGTCCAAGATAACACTGCAAAACAACAATATATTGTTCTGACAGCTTCCCGCTTTGGACACTTGTTCATTTGTGTCTAGTTTTCCCTTTTGCCCTGTGAAACACCTTTTTTTTTTTTTTTTTTTTTTTTAAGTGTGTCCTGCTAAATAATAATTTTGTAATCAAGTATTTTTGGCTCTTTCAGGATACCAGTTATCCCCTCTTTATGTAATACAGTTTTCCATGTAGCTTTTTCTTTCTGCCATTTTGGGTACGAGTGATTTTGCTTTTTTGTTTTTTCTTTTTTTCCTCGTGTAAACCTTTTTTTTTTTTTTTTTTTTTTTTAAGTGTGTCCTGCTAAATAATAATTTTGTAATCAAGTATTTTTGGCTCTTTCAGGATACCAGTTATCCCCTCTTTATGTAATACAGTTTTCCATGTAGCTTTTTCTTTCTGCCATTTTGGGTACGAGTGATTTTGCTTGGGAGTTCAGGTTTCTGGAAGGGGTTTTTTGATTGGCATTTTTTTTGTGGTTGTTGTTCAAGCAGGAATGTCACATTCAGGTTTTTTGGCAAAATCTGAAGCTCTTCATTTGTTAATGTGGGTACCGGTATCCTAAATGTAACAGCGTTGGTCTGTAGTTTCTCCTGGAAATTCATGCCTTTTCTTGCTAAGCTCCTCACAAAAATAAATTTCTGAGGTGTAGCAGTGAGGCTGGTTGCTGTACCTCCTGTCTCTACTGTGTAGAATACTTTTTCTCTCAAAGGAGAAAATCTGTAAAGTTTTGCCTTCAACTAGTACAGTATTTTGGTGTATATTCTGCTTTGCTGGTAAAATTTTGAGAGGAGAAAGGTAACAGTCATGTCAGGCAGAACCTCATATAGTAGTTATGACAAAAAATGCATATACAGCAGTTTTCATAAGAATGCTGTCATATGTTTTCTTCATGCAAATTATGTTATCTTTAGTACTTGTGCTATGTTTGCATCTCCTCCTGTTGTAGGTAAGTCGTTAATGTTGTGTGCCAGTGGCAGTCATTCGCTAAACCTTTAGTAACAAAGGGCTGTTGTATCATCATCAGCGTACCGATATGTTCCTGTGATACGGGCAAAATTATTTTTTTTTCTAAATTGAGTCAATACTCAAAAGCTTTTATCTGCAAGTAAAACAGACTTTAGCTCAGTGGTTTGGTATTACCTTTTGGTGCTCTAGGCATCCACGTACTCATGAACGCTTCTGTAGCTGGGAACTGAAAAATCTTCTGCTAAACTCTTTGGATAATAAGAACCATAAAAAGCCAAGTGTGGTTCATGTGTGCTCTTTGGGTGAGGCTACAAACACTTAAGTATATTGCACCAGGAGCTGGAGGGGTTAAAGTACGTGTGTAAAGTACCAGTCAAAGGTAAAGAGCCTTGATCCATGACCAGTTCACGTTTGGAGATCAGCCTGGAGCTGCTACTTGCGTGCCAGCAAATACAGTGTGATTTCACAGCAGAGTGTGTCACGATTTTTCAGAATGCTGGTGGGTTTCTTTTTTTTCTTAGCCTTGTCAGAAGTGTTTAAATAGCAGTTGTGCACAGTGACAACTCTTACTTCAAAGTATCATGAATTCTTATAAATTAACCCATGTTAGTTATAAAGTTGTAGTTTATCGAAACTTGAGTGCTTTGAAATACAGTATTAAATAAATGAAAGAATCCCAGGATAATTGAGGTTGGAAGGGACCTCTGGAGGTCATCTTATCCACACCCCCTGCTCAAGGAAGGGGGTAGACACCTAGAGCACGTTGCCCAGGACCATGTGCATACTGTTGAAATGGGGTTAAAATAAATGTAATGCAACGAGACAGCTGCTTTTTTTTTTTTTTTTTTCTCCAACATCTCTTCCCATTTTCTCTGGGAAATATGTTTTTGCAGAAAATTCTTAACCTTCATTCTCTTTTGGATTGTTAATAGAAGACAGGACAACTGTTGTAATAACATTTGCTTTCTTTAATTGTCTTGATATTACACTTGATATTCTTTGATTGGCTTGATAAGAAATACGTCAAATTATCAAAATAATTTCTTTAAAAAAGAAAAAGCAACAGTGACAAAATTACAATTGTGTCCATCCCTCCAGCCACCAAAAGGAGGATTGTTCATGAGTTGCTGAGCTGAAGGTCCCAGCCTGTCGAGGTCAGTGGGGTACTTCCTGGGCTTGAACAACGGTTTGGTCATCCAGGTCATAAGTTAGTTTGGGCCCAAGAGCATTACGAGGGTAAAAACACGCAGCTTTTGGAGGGAGGAGAGAGCCTTTAAAACCTGTGGTTAGATTTTAGTGCTTGATGTTCTTAAAGTTGATGGCAGGCAAGGACTGCAACTTCTCTATCTTTCCTGTCCACTTGCAGTTTGTAGCTCTTTATTTCTGCCCCCTCATGCGTTTTCAGGCTTCTTAGTTCACCCCACTCCAGTTTTTGATTCTGGTACAAGAATCCTCTTCATTTGCTAATATTTTTCGTATGAAACTTCACACAATATGCTCTGCCATCTTAAGATAACTTCCTTTCAAGGTTACTAGGTATACAGTTCAGACTTGCGCTGTACTCTTCAGTAGCTCTTAACTATTAGGGGAAAAATCACATAACGTTATCCTTTTTTTTTTTTTTTTTTCCCTACTTCATTACAATTTGTAACTCACTGTAATCACATAAGAATACTCATCTCCTGACCTGCGGGACTCAGCTGTTAGAGAGAAGATCTGCTTCCATAGTTTTTAGGAATTAGGTTGGATTCCGGTGTGGTTGTCCCCAGTCTCCACTGGTGCTCAGCACTGGCTCTTGGGAAGCAGCCTGCTCTATGGACAGAATCCTCTTTGGCTTTTCCTGGAAACCTTGCTCTGCCTCAAGAGTTTCCAGTGGCCACAACCAAAATCAGAGGTCTCAGGAAAGGTTGGGTGTGGTACAGTAGGTTTGGGTGTGTTGTTGCAATTCTGCTCTTCATGCTACATTTCCTGTGCTCATGGTATCTCTAGTAAAAGGTTTCATACGAATTTAACTGATTTCCAGGTTCACTGGGTTTTCTTTTGTTTAGATATTCCTGATAGAGCTGCTGCACATGCAAGAGCAGGCAAAAATATCAGGCTCTAGTAGCGGCGCTGTGTTTGCCCTCTTTCCTACACACTGGAATTTTAGCAATTTGTTCTAAAATTCCCCTAAGAAGACAGGGCTATAACACCTACAGCGACCCAAGAGATCTGGGTGGTTTGGGGAGCACCAGTAGAGGGACAAGGCAGATGCTGTTTTGTTTGCAGAGGATTCTGGAAATGGAAATCCATTGTAAGTCCTGCTGCTCCTTTGCGGCTAATTGCAGACCAGCTTTGTATTGGTACTAAAAATAGCTGTCATTACCAATTCTGAGTTCCTTTAAAATATAAAAAATAAGATTAAAAAAACCAAACAACTCAAAACTAAGCAATTTCAGTCTTTGGCTTTGCAAGTACAGTAATGACTTTGTCTAGTTAATTTAGAGGGAGAGTGGTTGGAAAAATTCTTTTGTTTCAATTTAAGAGGTTATTGATTAAATATTACATGTTAGGGGCTTTTATTTTTGCTCTTGCACTAATGCAGTGGGTTTGAAGGTAGTTTCTGAATATTTGAAAAGATAAGTGTTGTTTAAAACAGTTAAAAGAATAGAAAATATGGAAGCAAAACATGATTGTTAAGTAGACCAGACTAGGCATCTCTGTATAGGGAAAGGAGGAAAAAAACCTCAATACTGACAGAAAACTTCTGACAAATGGAAGTAGCTAAGCCATTGAGGTATCATCCATCTTTGCTTCTCCCTAGCAGTTATTGAAAAAAAAATGGATGTGGAGTGTAAACTTTCATTTAAAAAAAATAAAAATGTTGTGGTTCAAGTTTTCTCATGTAGCCTAAGTGAAATTTTGTGATAACTCAAAATGATGCTTTACCGAGTTCTTGCTGTGATCTGTTGGTATACAAAAGGAAGCTCCAATTCAGATTTACGATGAAATTCACAGAATGAATAACTTTACAGCTAAATTTGTGGTTCGTTTGAATGGAGGATGGCAAAGAGGGTGTGTAGGTTTAATCAGTTAGTGCATCATGTTTCTTACTGTTTCAGAAGAAAGTCCTGGTATCCTCAGCTTCTGTCAGAAAAGGTTCTTCACCTGAGAGAAACAAGAGATAAATGGCTACCTGTGTCTTAGAGTGTACAATTATAACATGAATTTACCTGTGAATGAAATGCAGTGATAGAGACCATTGAGTTATTCAACTTTCACTATTCTTATTAAGCATCAAGATAGAGCCATTTTAATTTGCAGATATTAGAATTGATAGATGAGTACAACGAAGGACTGGATTTTTCTTGATTATATTTGTCTGCTGTGTGGGAGGAGTTACTAAAAGATGTTGGTACAGAAATGGTGAGAAACATTGACTGAACTGTCATTTTAACTATGAGGTTTAGGAGGAGGAGGAGGCTGGGGTTTTTTTTTTGTTTGGGGGGCAAACAAAATCTCTATGAAGAAATTCACTTGCCTGTAAGCTAAAATTGGATAGTCTTATTTTCCATTTTGCAAACTGTTATGTATTTAAGTTTTAGATGCTTGCAGCAAAATTCTTTTATATATATAAGTGAATCATATGTGTGAATCATATGTGTGTGTGAGAACGTAATATATTAATTACGCAAAAAAGCCTACCTTCACTTATTTTGGGACATTGGTGGGGAGATAAAGCAGTGATCTTTTTTAAAATACAACCGTTTGGTGAGTGGTTATATCACAAATAATTTGGTACAGAAGGAGTAACTTTGTCCTCTCCTAATTTCCTGTCCAGTCCTTAAATTTGACATCACTGATGCTAACTGGCATAAGTAGTTCAACCCTCAATCAGAAATACATTGCAAAAGACATTGTGAAGCTTATTTCTTTTAAAGTGTCAGAATACTTATTCGTGCACTATTACATTCATGCAGTAAATCATACTTCAGATGTAGGATCCTATAACTTCCTTGGTAAACTATGGGGTTTTCCAACCAGTGTAGCAGCAAATTCATAACCAAAACTAAAACACATCATTTAATTTAAAATAAATAAATAAAAGCTGAGAGAGAAAAGATCGCCAAACCTCTTTTTCCGAGACACTGAAAAAGGAATTTGGCTTTTAAGTAATGAAGTGATAACCATTTGTTTATTTTATAAAAATGCTAAATGATGGAAAAAACTGTTAAATTGTAAAATGCAAGTAATTTTCCACACCCTGTGAATACAGGAGAGGACCGGCTGGTAGACACTGCAAATAGTAGGTTTTAAGTAGCTGTAACTGGTTCTGTTGTCAAACCCCGCAGCGTGTGTGTCCTGACCTTCCCTTGCAAAGGACGGGTTGTGTGCGTGGGGAGGAGGGAGGGACCAAGGGGAGCGGGGTTTCTGGCTAGAAGCCTGTTCTTGTTTAGATTTCAGTGGCAGAAGGCCTGACCTCTTTCTGCTTTCTTGTTCTCTTTTCTGTGCAATTTCATGGTGGCTGACTGGCTTCATGATTAGTCGAAAATAAATCGGGAGTTGATTCTTACTCCCTTCCCGCCCGTGGCCCTCTGTAGATAGGTCACTGCCTCTGAAGTTTTTAGAAGAATGTCAGTTTTGACTCTGAGGAACTATATTGTCTGATTAAGTTTCTTTACAAGAAATCACATGTGAATTCCATGAAGTCCTAATGAACGCATAAAAGTACAGAGGAACATTTTTTAGAGGGTAGTCTTAGATTGGTTTCTTCTAGGTGACTGTTATGGAAGTGGTGACTAAACCTCCATGATGTTAATTATCGTGATCTTGGTTGTGGATTTGTTGTTTTGCTTTGTTGATTTTTTTTTTTGTTGGTTTTTGTTTTGTTTTGCTTTTTTTAACCAGACTTAGCTGGTTTGCATTTATGGAAAACTAATTTCTTCTTTTGCATCTCTTCCAGTAATAGTTATGCACGAGTGCGAGCTGTGGTGATGACCCGGGATGACTCAAGTGGTGGATGGTTACCACTCGGAGGGGGTGGACTAAGCTGTGTCACAGTCTTCAAAGTCATTCCCCAGGAAGAGAATAGCTGTGCTGATTTTCTTATCCATGGAGAACGACTCAGGGATAAAACGGTAACAATTTACATCCATTTAGTGTTGCTGTTAAAACTACATATGACCTAAGAATAGATATTTGCTTATTGTTGCTTCTAGACCAGAAAGTAAATTCATAGTGTCAGTCTAACGCTGTTGCTGAGCTTTTATCTATATCAAGGTTTATATACCTAAAGAGCCAATTATATGTTTTAGGTGTAATATTATGCATTTCTAGAAGCAAGCATGTTGATCTCTTGGAATCTTTAAAACTTATTTTTTTCATTGCAGATTTCCATCCATTTGGGGAAACGTTTTTCTATTCAGTTCTTTTTTTCCAGTAAAGGGTTAAAGTTAAAGCTTCCTGTTAACCTATTTATACATCAATGATATTGTGTTTAATAGGAGTGTTGGAAAATGAGATAAACTTGTTAAAAACACAAAATCTGAATGAATTACTCAGTAATGATTCAGTTAGTTGTGCAATTTGGCTATGAGAAAAAGCAGCCATTTTACATGAAAACAACTTTTGTACTGGAAGAAAGCATGAAGCTGACAGGCCCCCAAACTGATGTGGTTTATCAGGTATATTAAGTAAATTACTAGTAATAAACTTGTGTTAAATAGTATCACAAAAGTTATCCTCACAAAAGGAAGCCTGTGCTGTAGCATCTCAGCTGTTTCTACATGCAGACCTGCAGAAGACAAAATTGGCTGATGAAGACTTGCCTGGTTTCTTCTGTGCCAAATGGGTTTGTGAAGGGGGGGAGATAGAGGATGTCTTCCTGTGGGAACAAAGAGAAGTGGGGAAAGCGCAAAACCTCCATCTTAATGACTTTATCAAGAACTTACTATTTTCTGCCAATAACTTACAACTCCTGTGTGAGCTTAAAAGGTAGAATTACTTCTTATTCCCTACTGCTGACTCTTTCTCAAGCATACCAGTTTCTCCCTGGAGGCAGGACTGCTGAGTTTTTTGCCTCGACTGTGACTGTTGTAGGAAGGGAGCATATAAATAGAAATTCTGCTGACTCAGTTGTTTCAGCGAGGCGTAGTGCTATTAGCAGAGTACCCTGTGTTCCCGCACAGCTATGTGCACCTGCAGTTCCTTCCTCACTTTGCAGTAGTTCCCTTTAGAACTTTTTTTAGCCTTATTGAGGCTGGTTTTGAGGAGCTTAATTGCATTTAGAAATACTTGACAATTTTCCCTTAACTCTTAATACTTTCGACATTCACAGCTTGCCTGTGGAATCCGAGGGTAATAAAATGCTCAGAACTGAAGGCTGGTTTAATGTTTCTCCCGCACGCAGATGAAAATGTCGCAGCCATCAGCCTCCTGATCTGTTTGCTCTCTCCTGCACAAGCCTTGTTTCGTTTCCATTTCTGGGAGAAGGCTTAAATCTACCTGCTCCTTTTGCTGTCCAAAATCTAGCTCATGTTAGTATGAACATGTTTTCCAAGCCATTATTCTCCTGAACAAGTTTTTGTTTTGTTTTGTTTTTTCCCCATTTTATTGTGTGTCTCCTGTCCTGTGTCCATCTCTCCTGCTCCAAATGTGACCTACTAGTCTGTCGGGGCAGATTTTGATGTTACTGCAGTTGTAGGAAGCTGCTGTTTGAAGTCAGCCCCTCAAAAACATGGGATAAAAGATGGAAGAAATGCAGCTGGGAAGAACATCACTCCAATGTGTGTTGAATAAAACTCAGCTAACTAACAAATACAGGCTTACGCTGTGAGGAAGAATACTGAAAAGCCAGCGATGCTCTGGTAATGGAGTAAAAGGAAGCTATTTATGCATGTATTTCCTCAGACTTCAAATAACGCACTTAAAAGCAACAGCAACAGCCTAATGAATTAACAACAAAGTTGCACAGTATGCAACAAGACCTTCCTTAAAAATGGAAGTAATGCTTACAAATGGAGTCTTCCCCTCCCTGTCACATTACACACTGTTAAAATACCTTTATAACTAGATTATATTTTTATTTCCTCTGGCCAGTAAGTCTATTATTTCATGAAATGGCTTAGCTTCCAGAAGAAGTACAGAAATTCCTTTACGCTGGAAAACCCATAGAGTGGATCTTGGAGTGCTTTTCTGGAACGCAGGGAAGCGTGGGTTTTGAAATACCTCAGGTTGGAGAACAAATGGAATTCTTATCCATGGCTTTTACCTACGATACCTGGGGAACATAATGCCAGTGTTACTGGTCAACCTATGTGTCAGTAGAAGGGTGGAACTTACTCCAAAGCAACTTGAAATCCATACGTGGGGTATTTGATGGAGGTATCTTCCAGATGCCTATTAAATGGTTATACTCAAAAAGAATGAGAGATACCTTATCTCTTCTCTTATAGTTTCTTGTAAACTAGCTTTAGTTGCTGCTTTTCCACATCCTGCTTCCTACACCACACTGCAACTGCAATGGGCCAGATCTCTCCGTATATTTTATAGGATATGTGGGCATTTAATTAGGACTGGAGATCTCAGTCTTTAAGTCAGCTCTATAAATTAAATACTTTGGGACTTAACATCAAATATTGAAGTTCCTTGTTAGGGGGAGGCTTCTCATCGTTTCCTTTATGTACCTGAGAGTTAGATTGCTATTGGCCCTTTTACGATCCAGCTTCAGGCTACACGTAGAGCTTCCAAAACCTTCGTGCAGTACTGAGCTATTTAAAACCTCTCATGGGGTTCACAAAAAGCATCCTAGTTATCTGAGAAGAAAATCAAAGTGGTGGCACCGTGGAATTAATTTAGGAGAGGGAATGCTCCCTGCTAGTTTGCTCAGGTTGTTTAGATCTGCGTTGGAATGTAAGGGTATTTTGTGAAGACTTTGATATAATTGCACGTTTCCTCCTTTATTATACTCGCCTTCCTAGATCTGGCTCCAGCCTGTCTGCTTGGAACAATCACACTCCCTCCTAACCTGGTCAGGTCTGGTGCTCTCTCTTACTGTGTTTACAGTAGCTCTCTTCTATCTTAATAGCACTAGCGTTAAACATACATTAGGCTCAAGCTTTTTTAGGCTTCGGTGAATCTTACATTCTTGAATGAAAAGTCTAATAGACTTCTCTGCTCTGTTTTCTTCTGCAGTCCTTTGCCGTACAAGGTTTTACTGAAGGGGAAAAAAAAAAAAAGAGGCTAGTATCTTTCAGATCATGTGTCAGGAGTGACAAATTAAAGTTTAAAATCTTGCTTTTGAAGAAAAGGTAATTGTGTGAAGGGAGAGATACAAGCTGAAACTAGATATAAGTACTGTTCTCTTCCAAAAATCTGCAGTTCAAAAAAATTTATCATTTATTTTTTAAATTGGCTTTAAAGTTTGATAAAAGATTCATTCTGATGGACTGTAGTACAGTCCTTAGATCATCTTACCTTTTGCACTGAAAAAACATCGCACGCAGAAGAATAATCATATTCCAGGGTCATGGTGGCACTGGGGCCACACGTAGCATGTGTGTGCTTGGGTCACAGTGCTTGATCCCAAGGCTGGCTTGAAGAGGGCTTTAAACAAAAGTTGGTGGCCAAGGGGGGAACTTCAACCCATCCCAGTCCTACCAGTTTGATGCCAGTGCCAGCAAGAGATGCCCAGAGCCTGGAGAAGGACCACTGGTCAGCGGGAGAGCACCTGGAGTGCAGCACAGGGGAATTCCAGCCAGGAAAGCTCATCAGAGTCCCAACTTAAATCCCTCTATGCAAATGCAGGTAGCCTGGGGAATGAGCAAGAGGAGTTAGAGACCTGCACACACCTGCAGGGCTGTGATCTTACTGGCATCATGGAGGGATGAATCCCCACGGGGGTGGGATGGCTTCTATGACTGGAGTTTACTTCAGTTTTACTCCCATAGTTTATCTCCAGTGTTACCATCTTGTAAAAATATTTGTCACACAGGTATGTATTTTCAGTATAAAGTGATACAGAGTAACTCCTTTGAGAGCAGGTGTTCATTGAGATGCTATAAAATCAGTTCTTGCATTACTTTTTGTTGATATTTTGGGTGAAACTGCACACAAAATACAGTGTGAAAATAGAGGGTGTTTAATATATTAGAGATCCTCCAAAAGTGCTCACAGACCTAGAAAATGCAGTGATGGGAGAAATCTTCATTCTTAAACTTGCTTCCTCCTGAAAAGAGGAGTTTGAAATCATCAAAAGGAGCAAAGAATGATCTTTTAATAAACCTTAGACCTTTTTTTTTTTTTTGCTGCAGCACCTTTTCTTGCGCTTCTACAGCAAATAGTTAGATTCCTTCTTATGCTTTCTTGTAGGCAGTTGTATCTACATATTGTTGACCATTTAGGGAATTCAGAGTGGAGTAACAAAAATTACTTTAATGCTGAAAGAGTTTATGCGTGTGGAAAGAATGTCATCCTTCTAGAGACAGAGCTAAAAGGCAGTAAAACTTGAGATGATTAGTGGTGGGGTGTAGGGTAGGGGGAATAAATAATGAAGAGCAGGGGAAAAAAACCTCTTTGCCTCTAATAATTAGGCAAGAAAAGGAGAGGAAGAACACAAAGGGTATATACGAATAATCTAGTACAGACAGTCACTTTTTTGACATTTGGAGATTATTTTTTTTTTCTCAGTTTATAATTAAGCTCATTTTTCCACATACTGGAAAGGAATCTTTTTCTTAAAAAAGCTGTATATGTAACAATTAAAAATGAAAACAATAATGTTGGAATGACAGAATATTACAGTTCCTCATTCACCTCTCAGTACAGGATTTGAGAATGTGTTAGTAATGGAGAGCCACAGGTTGCCTTGCTGTGTGTTTTACTGTACCTAGTACGACAGGAGCAGATCAGTACATGTCCCTCTGTGCTTTCTTGTTCATCTTGCATTTTTTTTAATTGAGAAACATTCGATGTAACAATGTTGTACAAAATAATTTTTGCAGGAAAATTAAATATGCAAATACATCTTTAAATTGTCTCGATTTTAAGTGGGGCAATGCTGTAAAGACTGCGACTTTGCTTCCTAACTGAATGTGCGTGTATATCTGTAATGGTTTTGTAGCCAAATAATTCTGTTAACTATTCCTAATTACTGTTTTCAATATAGTAGAACATGAGACATAAACATATTTGTGTCTAGGTACAGGCAGTAATACATACAAAAAGATTTTAGTTTTGGTTAATTTCAGGTTTTAAAACAATTCTCCTGTATTATTTTCTCTTGTGTAGTAGCCTTTCTGGGAGGAAACTGGTATCACCTGAATGTACCATAAAGTTAGCCCAGTGCTCAAAAATTTTACAATTTTAATTGTAACTTAATTTTAATAAAATTCCCAGTGATACAGTAACACTTGATATCAGCACAGCAATATTTTTTCAGGGTGTGGCCTGTTTGATTTGCTGAACATGTAGCAAGTCTGAGGCTGGGAAGATTCACTGGGTATACAAATAGTGTCCTTAACCCATGTCACCTGCCAGCAAGTGTTAGCCAATGGTTTGGCCATAATGGAAACATTACATCCGTGTTAACAGGAAGAAATTTAAACAGAGACTTTGATCTGCTCTCATGATGTATGTTTTCAGGTAATTCACGAAGACTACATTTTATTCTCAAGTTTGATATATGAGTCAGTGATATCTTTTCCTCCTGTCTTCTTTCTGGAAGGTGGTCTTGGAATGCACATTAAAGAAGGACCTCGTTTACAACAAAGTTACTCCTACTTTTTACCACTGGAAGATTGATGACAAGAAGTTTGGCCTCACATTTCAGAGTCCTGCTGATGCAAGAGCATTTGACAGAGGCATTCGGAGAGCAGTAGAGGATATTTCTCAAGGTACATATTTCAGGTGAAGGGGATGGTGGGGAGAGGGGGTGTTTGGAGTGTTTAGTAAATAAGTCAAAGCACTTTCCATAATGTTAATGCTGACAGTGTTTAAGGATGTGGATTGATCTATAACATACTGAGATTTGAACAGTTTTTAAATAGTACTTCTGGCATTTCTAAAGTGCCATTCATCCAAGTGTCTAAGTTGTTTACATTGTTTCACAAACACTAATAAGATAATTCCCGGAAACATCCCTGTATAAAAGCATTGGCTCTTTTTTAGAGATGAAGAAATGGAGGAAGCTAGAGTGTCATAGTGGCTTACTTGGATCATCTTCTCATGCGCTTGTTACAGCTTCTGTGTAAGGGGATAAGCTATGGAATTGAATGATTTGAGAGCCGTTGAGTTCTCTTTTTATCTGCAAATAGTTTCAGTTTATGGTCTTATTTATTTACTAACAGCTGGCAGAGTAGTTCTGAGGACAGGTTTATATGGGATGGTAGAAGAATTTACTCTCATATTAATATGGCTGACTGGTGCCAGAGCTTCACTGGCCTTGTGGAAACTAGTGAGCAAACTAAAGATCATCAAGCCTTGATTTTGAGCTGAAAAATATGATAAATGTATTGCTGGATGGAGAAAGGAAGGGAGGGGAGAGAACAGGTATCTATTGAATGGAAAGAATATCTCTTTCAGGCTTGTAAAAAGTAACTCAAAAGGGAAAATTTAAACAAAATATCCTGTGCTGTAAGTTTAGGGATTTAATGTGTGTTGCTGTATTAGCAAAGGGAGAAACAGGTTTCTGAAGGGAAATGCTTTTTGACATGCTAGAATGACTTCTTTTGAATTGTGCTGATGTTGTCCATAATCCCTGTAAGAGAAATAATTAGACAATATAGGAGTCCTTTTCTCTCTTAGGGTCTCTCAGTCCCAATTTCTGCTGATTTGTAGCAAAACATAGCACAGTGTGCATTCATGACAACCAAGTGTATCTGCCTTTAATTTTCAAAATGCTACATTAACAAGAATATTGTTGCCTCTGACTTCTGATAACACTTTGGAAATGCTTTTACAAGAAAGTGAGCAATAGAGAGGAGTGTGGCTGGGAGCGCTCAGCATATAAAATACAGAATGTAGAAATGAATGGCATTTATTAAAATCAACTTGAAATACAGTGATCTACTGGCTAAAAAAAGTAAACAAGCATATTTATATTATCATAGCTCAATATTGAAGGATGATGTGTGGACTACTGGAAGCAGTAAACTGTAAAGAAAAAGAAAATAACTTTGTCTATTTTGGTTTTGTGTTTTTACTTTTTCTGTAGGTTATCCACCCTCCCAAAATGATGTTGAAGTGGCAGAGGACTGCTTTCAAGTGAGTATTTAAATTTTTAAATTAATTGTGCAGTTATTTTTTGAAGAAATCAATTGAGCAATTTTTGTTTTCATTAATGAGAATAAGGAAAATAAGAGCAATAGCAAAATTCTGTTTAATGAAATAAGTTCCAGAACAGTTATCTAGAGGATTTACGATATTGTCTGTCATAAACTGAGTAGACAATATTTAATCAATAGGATGATTAACCATCCTGAGTTTAATTTTTAAGTTTATGATGTCTGTTCTAGGCTTTGTGTCCTCCTTGAACTCACGGAAACATGAAATATTCTTCTGTGCGATTAAAAAAAGAAAAAAAGAGGGGTCAGGAATCTTCTTTTTCATGCATATTCTATTTGTTTCCCTAGATTTCACTCTGCAGTGATAGACACTTCTAACATTGAGAGTGCTGAGGCAACAGTTAAAAGTACCTAGTCCAAACAGGAACAGAAGTTCAGATCATTTTTAAAAACACACTGAAGATAAAGCAGTCACTTGTTGAGATTCAAATTTTTATCGATCCCTAATTTGCACCTTTCAATTTCAATAGGTCATAATGGCATAAGAGGTAAAAAGTTATCTCCTGCTGTGCTTCAGAGCTGTAGTGCTTTACACAAATACCATATCACGTACTGTAACACTGAAGTGTAGCACTTGGTAATATCCAAGAATCCGTGTAATTAAAAAGCCAGTATGGACAAATATTTTGGATACATATATATAGCAAACAGCTGTAACACAACTGAGTAAAAACCTACTTGTGTCTGTGTGTGCTTGTCATCTCTTCTTTCCTATTCACGGTTTCAGGGCAAGTCTTGGCTTTATTCAAATACATTCAGTTTTCAGAGTGCAGATATTTAAATTAATATAAAGCTGATACAGAAGCACGTTGACTCAGGGTTCTTAGTGACTATTTAGAAAACTGATAGTATTCCTAAGTGGTTTCTTGAGGGAAAGAGTTTTGTTGTTTATGCAATATTCAATTCTTTATTGGTATAGATAGGTGCAATGTAGAACCTCTGCACAAAATGAACACAAAAATGAAGAAAATTAGCAGCCTACTTTGAAGATATGGGTAAGAATAAAATCATGGTAGGATACTGCAATGCAGTGGCAATGCAGAAGAGAATCCTGATTTCTCTCCATTTTATGGTAGAAGAAATGTATCTCTCTGTAAGTGTTGGCTGTGCAACCACCTGTTGTTCTTTATTTGCAGTGCTTTATTTTAAGTCACTTTAAAGTAAAATGACTATAAATATTAGATATTTTGGATTTAAAATGGGAATGAGGTTTTGACAGGGTAGAGGAAATGTGTGCCAAAGTTAATGCAATCCTTAATCAGCTTTTAAAAGACTTGTTTAAACATGCTTTGTTGCAAGGATTAATAATTGAGCAATTTCTACAGGCCTAATGAGATTAGAGGAAACTAATTACCTCTTGATTATGCTGCCGAGTTATTACATTTCTATATAAGGATGCCAAAATTGAAGAAAACATCTAGAATTCTTTATATTTACAAAGTTTGTTATTGCTAAAGTGGAGAAAAGTGTATTTACATCATTTGTTCTTTGTAGATATAGATATATTTAGATATGTAAATAGATGATGTAGGCCTAATAGTATTTTTTACCCCACCCCTTTTATTCTATAAGCTGTTTTCCCAAGTCTCTAGTAGTATTTTTGAGTAAGTTTAGGAGTATATCTGTACAAAGGCATTTTAGAGTGTGGCAAGAATGTTAAAGAGCAGGTTCACAGATATGAGGGCAATGGGATGATGTTTCATCAGAACAGTCTTCCAGAATTGTAATTTGTAACCTCTAAGGAATGGAGTACAAAAGATCAAGCAGTGGAGCTCTTCCGTTTAATTAAAAAATATTAAGTAGTTAGAAGTTGTTCCTAAAATGCAGGATATCAAAAAGAGAAAAGGGTTATTTCACACTTATTTTTGGCCTGGTTTGAGTGGCCAGTGCGACCTAATCCATGACACTTTTCACAGCATGTTTGTTAATGCACTTACACTTTTGTCTATACCCTGTAGTAACTGTCATGTATTTGTACTCTTCAGTTTCATTTCTTTCTTCATTAGCTAGCGTGGTAGGTGAAGTCCCCAGGATGTCATCAAGATACGTTTGAAAATATTAATGTTAATAGGTCTTTGTCAGTTCTATCATCTGCTGTCAAGGTGCTTTGCCTATGCTGTTTTAGTTATCTCACACGGCAGGAGTTCTGTATTTAGTGCATATTTGAAGTATGAATAGAGCATGTGGTTTGTACATAAATTTCATTTGCAGTGTTTTTTCAAAAAATTAAGATGATAGTGATGAAGAAAGCAACACATGCTTCCTAAGTTACTTTACTGGCTAGTAAGACAGTTTAATAGAACAATAATGGAAAATGAAAGTAGCAATAATAATAATAGCACAAGAATATACAAAATGAAGTGATACAACAAAAGTTGCCATCACCACTCAAAGATCAGTTGTCCAGCCTGTCCCAAGCAGCGATCACTGATCCCTACCCCCTTTGGGGTGGGATGTCTGTGCTACAGAATATTCCTTTGGCCAACTTCTCCTGTCTGTGCTCCCTCTCAGCTTCTAGGGGAAGCTGAAAAAAGTCCTTGACTAACATCAACATTACTTAGCAACAATTGAAAGAATTTCTGTTATCAACATTATTCTTATACTAAATCCAAAGCACAGCAGCTACCAGAAAGACAGTTAACTCTATCCCAGCTGAAACCAGGACACTTGGGTCACTGGATTTTCTTTTTTTAAACATTATTTAAATAAAATCTCACAGAGAAATCAGTCTTCTAACTGAAGATCAAATTGATCATTTTAAGAAGACATAGCTTCATTATAGCTTCTTTAGATGCTCTTTAGATTTGTTCACAAATAATGTTAAAATTTTAGTATCACTTAAGATGTAAAGGATGCTTAAATGATTACAATTACTCTTAGTTGTTTAAAGAGCATATTGTATGCAAATTGTTTGTATCATTGAATAAGCCTTAGTCTTACAAGATTAATTTCAAATAGAAATCCACAAACGAGTTAATGCAGAGCTATTTGACTTCCTGTACTGTTGGTAAATGGATCCTGAGTATGTATATATACTTACATGGAAATATACACTGGGCATTTGTTTTGGTAGGTTTGGATTTTTTGGTATAAAACCAGGCATTTTGACTGCAGTAGAGAAGCAGCTTGTCTAAGTCAGTTTCTTGTTTATTCAAAGACTGGTTCAGATTCTTTGCCTCTACGAAATGTAAACTTCTTGCTCTAGAACTTCTCTAGCTCAACTGAAAAAATGTGAAAATCAGATATATTTTTTTTCTTAAAATGCAATCTAGAACTTGTGCATTTAAAAGTATTATGTGGGTTTTGGGCACTGAAATGTGAACGTCTTGCTTTTGAGTACTGAAAAATAGAGCAGTTGAGTCTTCATTTCTCTCAGGTTTTATTGATTCAGCCATACTGGTGTTATTTATAGGCTACCAACACATTTTAACAGGTTTGAAATAATATGAAATGGGGCACTTACACTTTTGAGTTTCTTACTACTGGCAGCAGAAAGCTGTAGACTGGTAAATTATAAGCAGAAAAAAAGTTTGCCTTGTTCTTTCAGAACTAGGTGCGTTGGGTTTTTTGTCAATACGAAGGTGAAAAGCCCTGGAGGTCACATGCGTCTTACATGGTTCTGGTGCAGGCAAGGAGGACAGAAATGGTTAATGTGTCCCATTGTAAACACACTATTTAGTGAGCTCTTTGTAAATGCACTATTTAGTGCATCGGGTTTATTTTGTCTATAACAAAAGGTTCACAGAATTTTTATTTTACAAAAATAACTCGACTTTATGATTTGTAAGAAAACGTAAAATGATTTACCCTTGATGCTGTGTTGGTTTTGTGGAGAAGAAAATACTACATGATAAACAACCAAAGATTAGCACTATGTAGTGCACTTAATAAATTGGCTAGGTGAAGTTTGTAGAACTCAATGCAATACTAATTGATATTATCCATTTAAAATAAACCTAATAATATATTGTGCCAAAATTACTTGGTTTATTAAGCTTTTTTTGTGGAGTAGTATTCAAAAAAGAGAAGGAAATTATATTTATTTTTTTTCCTCACCAGTATCCCTACCATCCTCTTCACATCTCCATCTCTCTCTTATTTCCTCAGTTACACTTTGTGTTTTAATTTATTAGTTCCTTCCTTGGAATCTCTAAAAACCTCTAATATACTTTATATATTCAGGTAGAACGGCCTTGGAAGAAAGAGGCATGTTAAATGCCATATTTTTTTACTTTACTCTGAATGTTTTATACAGTTTAATCTAGGTAATATTTCAGTTGATGTCAGAAATATATACCTGATTATAATAGAGTTTCTTTGCCAAATATGAAAGTAGTTGCTCCATCAGTCTTAAAAATAGCTAAAGCAGAAGGAAGTTATTCAAATGTCTTTGAAACCCATATCATTTATTCACAGTTAAAAATTAAGGAAAAAACATTTAAGCTTCTTGTGTTGGTTAGCATCAAACAGCAGATTTTCAGGCCTCATGGGAAGTAAATACAAGAACTAGGATGCAACGGAAATGTGGCCTCTCATCCATCCTTCTGTGTAATCATTAAACTTACTTAGAGCAGAACATTTTTAACAATGTTTGCAGAACAATGTTGAATTCTCTCCCAGACTTAACTCTGGCAAACTGGGAGAAGTAAGGAGAGAAAATTTGAAGAAGAGAAGCTCAGTCTGGTTTTCATTTTCTCTACAGCTGTCATCTGGCTTTGAATTCTGCTGGAGAGCTACAGCTGGAGTCATTTTATTGCTTTACCCAGCATCCTTTTGCCTGCGCGCACAGAAATGTTTTAGTAGTCTTGGAAAAAAATGCAGAGTATCTCTTAGCAACCATAGGACAGTAATTATTATACCAGCAGCTGGGAGCAAACCAGATTTCCGTTGTGCATTAAAAACTGGCGTAGGTTACTTTACAGATGATAGTGAATAACCTGTGCCAGTACTGTACTTTGCAGGCTGTGGGTAAAGGATATTGAATGTGGGCGGTGTAATTGCTTTGGACAGTAGAAAAGGGGAATGTGTGCATCTGTGTTTGTGTGTAGTACTCTCTATATTTAATATACCAAGCTTAGTTCTTGTGGAAAACTTTACATGTTTGCTTTTTACTTAAATGCATTTTCAATACAATAGCGTTTTTGTTTCTGGGGCCTCTCCCTTCGGGCTGTCAGTGTTTCCGTTATAAACATGGGGTTTCAGGTGTTGATGACCTTGTCATGAAACGTCGCATCAGAGCGGGCAGTGTCATCCAAAGGCAGCCTTTCTGATACTAATAAATGTCGTTTGGCTGTATCTAAACTATCAGTTCAATTAAAACCACGGAGTTGAGGATGTTCCTCTGGCATTGCCGTAGTGCTGCACAGTGACTGCTCGCAGCTCGGCCGGGCCGTGACTGACCTGATGGCTCTTCATGTTGTGACAAATGCCAGCGGTGAGGCTGTGCCCGCTTACCTGCCGTGGCTGGGTTGGTTTCCAAACAGCTGTCTCACCAAGTTCTTGCCCTGCAAAGGTCAGATGCCTTTCTCTGTCTCCCGCCACCCCCAAATTTGTCCTTGAAGTCAATTAGCTTGAATTGTGGTGTCTGTGGTGGAATTTTATAAAAGCATTCCTTTATAATTGCTGCGTGTAGGGCACAAAGGCGCGCTTTAAGATTAAGGTTTGTGTTTCATACATCAGTGTCTGGCTGCGGCAGTTAGCGCTGCAATAGACGATCAGTGCCCGTATCCTTTATTAGATAGAGCCCTTCTTGACTGCCGAGGGGAGCATGTGCATGTGTCTTTGTGCTCTATGGTGTAGGTAGTTTATTTCAGAAGAAAAAACAGGTGTGAATCGCCTGCAGGGCCAGGAAATAATGCAGCCTGTTGCAAATCTCACCCAGGGATAAAGACTGGCTTGTGGGCAGTGTGTGTTTTCTCCCTGGGAAGGAAGGAGTAGTAGTTTTTGCAGCTCTCATCCTTCTCCCTCCACCACTCACGTTGATGATAGCTGGGGGGGTAAGAGGGTTAGATAGTGCTTATCACCGTGGTTTCTGTAAAATGGCTTCTAGCTGTTAAGTGTGTTCCTAGCTTAAATAGTTTCTGCTTGTAAGCATTTATAACATTGCTCAAACCAAAAATAGTTGTAAGCATTTCTTCCTCATTCTGAATGCAGCTCTCCTGTGGTTTGAACCAGTGTTTTGGAAGCTTTTTATGTCATTGGGCAATGTATCTGCAGGAGTCCCTCCTGCTAGGAAGATGTTTGATAGCGCACTAATACTTGATGCTTTTTGCTCTTAAAATAAGTATACATCCATGAAATCTAACTCTTGCCACCTTTTTCAACATTTCTTTGGTATTCCTTTCCCAACAGTGCTTGACCAGAAAATTTAATTTTGATAGCAACAGGGTCAATTGCTTAGTGGAGTTTGCATGCTCAAGGCTCTGAAAAAAGTACTACTTTCTGGAGTTTTGCCTGTGTTCAGAATTTTTCAGTGGAACTTTAACGTGATTGAGCTATTGTCTTTCATGGGGTGTTAGCTCTTTAGTATTAATTAAAGCTGATCATTATTAATTACTGATTTTAATGTTTTTCCACTCAGAGTGCTTCTGAACAATATATAAATTCTTAGCGATGTGATTATTTTCTTTTTCCTAAGGATCAATTACAGAAAAGCTACTTCCACTTCAACTAGATGTCTTAGAACTCGATACACTAGGCTTCTATGTATGCGAGGTGCTAATGTAATCCCAGAACAAGTTCCTTAAGTATTTTGATAAATGAAAATTAATGATTCAGTGTTAGTACTTAACCTGCCAAAACTTCAGGTTTGCCTGTGCCTCAGTAGTTTTCTGCAGTATTTTTATTGTTTCCCCCTTTGTGTTTTCTTGATATATACAAATCTTTATGGTAAAGCTGAAACATTCTAATTGCTGGAAGTTGAATAATGCCAGAATTTTCTCAGTGCTATCAGATGATGACAGCCAGTTAACTTTACAGCGTCTCTCAATACAAACAAAACATTCTACAGCACATATTTTGGCAGCCCAATGGGATTTGTATCAATATGCTCTACAGTATCCTAAGTGTATATCCCAGTCAGTTAAGCTTAAAGAGTGAGAACTGTTTGTGTTTTCTGTTCTTTTCAGAAATTGGATCCTCTCACAAGCCAATATTCCACCCAAACATACTTCCTCTTCCTTACTCTGAGTGGCACACGTCCTGCAGATATCTCATTATATGTTGCCACATGGTCTCATTTTTATATCAAATTGCCTGATATAGCCTTAATTTCAAAAAGACAGTCATTAGTTGTTTAATACACACTTGCTGTAATTAGATATTTTAATTGAGGCAGTATATGTTAAAACTGACTTTCTGTTCCTTTCCAGCTGATCTTGTTTTTAATTTATTAAAAGGTCTGAGTTGCTTTTGCCTTAGTAGTCTCAGAATATTTTTTTTTTCCTCCAATTGTATATTTGTAGATACTGGCAGCCTTGTGGGTAGTTAGAGAAAGCATAATCTCAGAGACTGATCTAATCTCTGCTTCCCTAAAGAAGTTCCTCACTCCGATTTAGCAACTGAGTTAAAGGCGCAATCCCAAGTCTAATGCCCAAGTTATGTACGCTCTGCAGAGAAGGAACTCTTACTTTTCCAAGGCTGACTCTTAGTAAAGAAAATAAGTATTAAAAAAATATGTATTTAAAAATACTTGTGTTTATAGATGCCTCTAACATGTTATGTAGAATATTCATGCATTTATGTATGAACTTGGTGGGTTTGGTGTGGTTTTTGTATAAATGCAAAATCATTTCAAGGGAATTTTTATGTATTCTAGACTACTCAAGAAAATACATCAGGTTCATTAATGAAAGATCACCTTTTCCAACACGAAACTGTAGTAACCAGTGAACCTTACAATGGTGCAAATTTAAGGCCTTCAGCATTTGAGGATTTCAACACCAGGAGAGCCTGTTTTCCCAGCCAACCAAACCAGGTAAGACTACCAGCAAAAGCAGCGGTTCTTACTTCACTGCATTAATGGCACAGTGTGGAGTTTCTGACAAGCAAGCACTTCCATTCTGAGTCCCTGTATGTAGTGTTGTACTCTGAACTTCTTGAAATGATCAGTATAAGCTTTGCAGCAGAAATATTGCAGCATTATTGTGGCAGAGGTAGAGCTTTGTGAAGGTATTTACCTGTGCTTGTGGTACAGCAGATTACATGAATAAATCTTCCCGTTTCCTTGAAGTCAGATTTCTGTATCTGCAGCCTTGAAAAGCTGTTTAAATTTGTTCAGAAAGCGTTAACTGGCCTCGAGCTCAATCTGGGTTATGTGTATACTAATACTGTTTTGATTAGAAATACTGAAAAGTATCTTTAAAATGCATATCTTGGGTGCATTACACAGTGGGGCACTTCTGCTAAATATTTTTGGTGAAATACCGTTTGTGCTTTCCAACTGCCTATTTAAACTGAAATATTCTATTTCGGTCCAGAAAGGAAAACAGTGTATCTGTTATGCATGAAAAGTATTAAGGTATTGGTAAACAGATTCTGAAAACAGGGAAAAAAACCCAGTAACATGAGGAAGGCGGATGTACAGACATTTTTAAAAAAGAGGTCATATTTATAGAACATTAGTTTGGAAAGGCAATGTTGCAGCTTTTCCTTTAACAATATACATTTTGCTTTTTTCTAAGCATCAAAGAACTGACTATTGGTAAACAGATTCTGAAAACAGGGGAAAAAACCCCAGTAACATGAGGAAGGCTGATGTACAGACATTTTTAAAAAGAGGTCATATTTATACAACATTAGTTTGGAAAGGCAATGTTACAGCTTTGCTTTTTTTTTTTGCTTTTTTCTAAGCATCAAAGAACTGACAGTTTTTGTAGACTGTAGAAATAGACTTAATAGTGAGTTGGATAATAATTAATTTGAGAGCCTTACACCTAGAAGCAAACACATGGGAGGCTTTTTAGAATAAGCTTAGTAACAAGTCAAAGCTGAATGTAAGTTCAAGTAGTTGTGAAACAGCAGATTACATGAATAAATCTTCCCGTTTCCTTGAAGTCAGATTTCTGTATCTGCAGCCTTGAAAAGCTGTTTAAATTTGTTCAGAAAGTGTTAACTGGCCTTGAGCTCAATCTGGGTTATGTGTATACCAATACTGTTTTGATTAGAAATATTGAAAAGTATCTTTAAAATGCATATCTTGGGCAGCCTTGAAAAGCTGTTTAAATTTGTTCAGAAAGCGTTAACTGGCCTCGAGCTCAATCTGGGTTATGTGTATACTAATACTGTTTTGATTAGAAATACTGAAAAGTATCTTTAAAATGCATATCTTGGGTGCATTACACAGTGGGGCACTTCTGCTAAATATTTTTGGTGAAATACCGTTTGTGCTTTCCAACTGCCTATTTAAACTGAAATACTCTATTTCGGTCCAGAAAGGAAAACAGTGTATCTGTTATGCATGAAAAGTATTAAGCTATTGGTAAACAGATTCTGAAAACAGGGGAAAAAACCCCAGTAACATGAGGAAGGCTGATGTACAGACATTTTTAAAAAGAGGTCATATTTATACAACATTAGTTTGGAAAGGCAATGTTACAGCTTTGCTTTTTTTTTTTGCTTTTTTCTAAGCATCAAAGAACTGACAGTTTTTGTAGACTGTAGAAATAGACTTAATAGTGAGTTGGATAATAATTAATTTGAGAAGCAAACACATGGGAGGCTTTTTAGAATAAGCTTAATAACAGAAGTCAAAGCTGAATGTAAGTTCAAGTAGTTGTGAACACATCGGGAAATATTTCTGCTCCTTGAAATAAAGCTTTTTAATACTCTCAATCATTTTTGCAAAAAAAGATAGGATTGTATTAAAGTCTTGTATCAGCTGCTTTCGAATTGCTTTATTGGGCAAAAGAAACAGTGTTATCTAGAGAACTAACTACAGAGCTTAAAATTATAACCTTCTGATTTTTAATCATTGATCTGCTTCAATTATCTCTTTGTATATGTCACCTCATATTTTTCCGTCTTCCCATTTCCTTGCAAAGAGAATTTAAAAATTTATTAGACTGGAATAGCTGGGTGATGAGGTTATTGCAGCTAACACTTAACAGCTACAGTCACACCTCATGTATGGGCTCTTACTCTTCACTGAGTTGTACAGAAAAGTGCAGTAGCCTAAAATACCTTCATGTTTTAAGAACACAAGAGCTTAAAATGATAAACTACTGATTTTTAATCATTGATCTGCTTCAATTATCTCTTTGTATATGTCACCTCATATTTTTCCGTCTTCCCATTTCCTTGCAAAGAGAATTTAAAAATTTATTAGACTGGAATAGCTGGGTGATGAGGTTATTGCAGCTAACACTTAACAGCTACAGTCACGCCTCATGTATGGGCTCTTACTCTTCACTGAGTTGTACAGAAAAGTGCAGTAGCCTAAAATACCTTCATGTTTTAAGAACACGTATAGGATTGGCTACTGAGAAAATGATAGTTGAAGCTGTAGTATACAGAGTAGTGCCTGTCTGATAGCAATTTAAATCAGAGTGTCTTAGAAATGACAATGCTAGAATTCACTTCTTGTAGACTGAAGTTATGGGAGATTCCGTGGAAATTTAAGTAGATATTCTTTAAAATATTTTTCTCATATTGTAGCACCACCTGCATCTGACAATCCATGCTTTTTGCATGGTCCTGTGGTGCACACATTTAGAATGTAGGCAAGTCACCAAAATGTCATATTCAGTATGTGCAGATGCTGCAGTGTCTCTGCTGAACTCCGTGTGTGTGACCATGTGGCACAGCAGATCTTGAGCTAAAGACCTGTTTTGTTTCAATTTTGTATAAATAAGTTTGAACACTCTTACTGTGCTTGTAAGTTGAATAGCTCAATAAGTATGTGCTGAAACTGAAGAAGTGATTAATGACAGTTCAGATCTTTACCCCTAACACTTTGACAGTCACTAATGCCCGAGTCCCTCAGCTTTTCAGCTTCTGATACACCAGTGTGTTTAACTTAGTACTTTGTGATGCTGTATCAGCTGCTGGTGTCCTCACCTTGTGGAGCTTCAAGCTGAGCCAAGGCAGGTATGTGTGTTTGAGGAGAGACAGTGCAGGCTACAGTACCAAACAAGGGTCCCTGCCTTGTTTAAAGGTGCACCCCTTCAAGTAAAGTGTAATACGAGCGAGTCCAGTCACCTCAACAAAAATTTTCTGCTAAATTTCCGGTTGGCTAACTATAGTGAGATTCTCTGTGGAATTTCAGTTTGCTGAATATTCTTCCTCCCTTCCTGTTTCAGCTGTTACACAGAGATGGCACTTGTACTGAGTTCTAACTTTGAATGGCTAGAGGACTATGGGCGTTGCTCTCATTGAACTTTACTGGTGTGTGTACCTAATGAATCTGGATTGTGTGGTGTTCTTAACGTTTCATGTACCTCATGCTTTCACATAGGTCCTGTTAAACACCCAGTATGTAAGCACTTTATAAATAAAGCTTTTCCAACATTTCTCCTGTTAGCTTGTTTGTCAGCATTTCCCACTTTCTTAAAAAATGATTTCTTAATATCAGTTGTATGAAGAAGATAGTGCAGCCTTGTTGGTAACATGTCAGACATTAAGCATCTTAGTAGGTGTTTGGGGACTTGAAAAAAGAAATGGCTTCTGTGTCTGTGGTGTGCTCTGCTCAAACAAATAAAAAGCCTTCAAAGACTGAGAAGAGGTCAGATTTTACAGTTAGTATTTGTCGTGATCTTTAATGGCTATTAGCTGTCTGGCTAATGGGAGGTTGAGGGTGGGTTTTTTTCGTTTGAGGTTTTGGTTGTTTTTTTCTTTTAAACAATGGGTTTTATTTAATGTCTTAAATGCATGTGTAATATTCTGTGTGGCCAGTTGGGTTAAGGATCCTTTATCCCTGTAACATACGGAATTGTAATGCCATTTTTGTTGCTTTTTCCCTTAAATAAATTTATGCTGTTAACTGTTCAAAAAGGCCAATTAGCCATAGCTAGTTATTGATGCTAAAACAATAGGTTCTTTCTCTCATTTGGAAACCGAATGGAGTTGAGAAGCACTCTGCTTTTATAAGTGAAGGGGAGGCCCAACTGCTTGTGTGGGAGCCTGGGGAAGCCTGGAGAAGCAGTGATGTTAGCTGAATAGGATAGAACCTTTCTTCACCCTGTATCCTCAAGACCTTGTGGAAGTCCAACTGTGCGGCTTGGAGCCAAGAAAAAATTATTCTTGTTAGCATACTCCAGTTGAAGCTCCCAGGGCAAAGCAGCTCTAATTACAGTTCTGTACTTAAAATATATCACAGAGGGATTATCAAGCAGGGAAGTGATGGTGAGAGCAGGCTACAGATATTCTTACATAATCAGAAGCTGGCATATTTTAAGAAGCTCTTCCTTCCTCTTTCCCAGCTGCCTTCCCTCATCTCTCCTCCTGCCCCAAAGCCAGGGCTTGCAGACTCCTGCATAGTAAGAGCACAGACACGGGCAGAGTGAAATACAAGTGTGTTAACTTAAAGCACCATCTTCAGTAGTTTGTTGTCACACGTTGCAACAGAATAGGAACATGCAGTTCAACCGTTGTCCTAGACTATAGAATGGTGATACATTAATTCTCATTAATTTGATCAGTACTAATAAGGTAAAGAGTCTCAAAGCAATGACACTGATGCCAAAGTTGCATTCCCAAATAATTCATGATTCTGGAAGAATTTGTAGAGCTAATGAGTTAGGGAGGGATTACTTATTTATTTATTTCAGTCTTTTCTGTGAGATGATTTGCAGGCTTTGCACTCGACAGGAGAAAAAGGCAGAATTTGACTTGAAGCTCACTTATATTCTGGCTCCGATTATAATAGCCCCACAGCGTAGGAAAATAATTGCCTGTCTGTAAGGCAGGAACACTGGGACATACTGAGACTTTCGCTTTTTTGCTGCAGTGTCTGCTGTTTAGGAGCTCCTTCCATACACGTGCTAAATTTTTATCCTGTCACTATTTTCACCTTTTCTTGAAAGACACTTGTAAGGTGATTTCAGTAACATTTAGTGGCAGCCCACTATCTTACACTTAGATATGAGCTCTGCAGTATTTTGATGCCGATGTTTCAAATTTGCCACCTTCGACAACTTTTTCATGCCCCTGTGCCCTTTTATCTTAAGGCAGAATAAACAAGAACTCTATCTTATCTCTCTGCTGTTTGGTTTGTATGAGTTTAGCATGTTCCTTCTTGTCTTTTGAGGTAAAAGGTCTTGAATTATGGTCAGTTCATTACAAGTTGAGAATTTAAAAAGTACTTAGGTGTTTGCCCACTGGTGTCCTAAACTAGTTGATTTAAATGCTGTATATTAGCTAAGGGGAGATGCATTTAGAAGCCACTGCTATTGATTCATCTTGTTACTGGGTTTTATTCTTCATATGGCAAAATCTTTATCTAGAATACAGCTTTGAGAATAAGTGACCAGCATTCAATAGTCTTGTTGCAAAAGTGGAGGGAGTTTGAGAACTTCGAGCAGGAATAAGGGAAAGCTTTTCCTAGATAATGTGTGTAACTCAAAGTGAACGTATCAGGGAGTTAATCTGACAGCAGTGCATCATCACTGACATGAAATCGGCAATTTCACATGAGGTGTAATTGAACTGTGGAATTAGTTGCCACTGTAAGGTGTTAAACCCTGAATTTTGAGCATAATTCAAAGAGCAGTATCGAGTTTTATGTGGATAACAAAATATCCAAAGCTGTTACAAAGTAATAAAAAGTCAGGAAAGAATACTACAGCTCCTGGTTTTAATATCATGCAGAAGGCTCGTTATTGTGGAGAAGTCTGTAAATTGTACCAGTAAGAAAATAAGCTGAAGTTGTTTTATCTTCAGGCAGCAAGGAAAAAAATCCTGGGTTTTAATTTTTTTTAATCTAAATTTTCACATTGTAGGTGGACGTAAATTTGGGGCTTCGTTATAGTAAACTTATCTTGCTTCGCCATTTCAGGTCCCACTGAAGTCAATCAGACACGTTAGTTTTCAGGATGAAGATGAAATTGTCAGAATAAACCCTCGTGACATTTTGATACGTCGTTATGCAGACTACAGGCATCCTGACATGTGGAAGAACGACCTGGAGAGGGATGACGCAGACTCAAATATACCGTTTTCTAAATCAGACAGTAAAAAATCTGACTATTTATACCCGTGTGGGGATGGAACTAAGTTGAATTCCCTGAAAGACTCAAAGAGTTCTGTGGTATTTAAAACTCAGCCTTCCTCGTCAAAATTTAAGAACTCGAAAAGAAGAAAAGAGGACGGTGAGCGTTCCCGCTGTATATACTGCCAGGAGAGGTTTAATCACGAAGATAACGGCAGAGGAAAATGTCAAGACGCGCCAGATCCTATTAAGAGATGTATCTACCAAGTTAGCTGCATGCTTTGCGCAGAGAGCATGCTGTATCACTGCATGTCAGACTCGGAAGGAGATTTCTCTGATCCTTGCTCGTGTGACACTAGCGATGACAAGTTCTGCCTGCGCTGGTTAGCGCTGGTGGCCCTCTCCTTCATCGCTCCCTGTATGTGCTGCTACCTCCCCCTGCGAGCCTGCCATCACTGCGGTGAGGTGTGCGGGTGCTGCGGAGGAAAGCATAAAGCTGCGGGATGAGCCGGGCGCGGGCCAAAGGGAGCTGAAAAATCTTTGTTTCCAGGAAGCATCTAACTTGGATTTGCGGAAGCTTTTTTGGCAAGCTGAAGGGAATCTTCTTTCATGGGGAGAGAGATGCTTGATGTGGAGGAAGCAACGAGACTTGTCAGACCTTGGCATTTCACACGTGCCAGCCATGCCTAACTATTTCCTTTGAGCGCGTGGCGTTTGTTGCAAGTCGTGAAGGAGATTTTTGCAAAGGAAAGCCTATTCTTATTATTGGCTATAAAATGAGTATATAAACTATGATTATACTAAAAGGGATTAACTTTTGCCACTTTGTACATTCATGGTTTAGGTGAGGGGGCTCTTTTAAAAGGATTAAAAACTTACCTGAGGGGAAATTTTAACTAAAAGTGCACTAGTGACAGTTGATTTAAGATTAAGAAAAGTTAATACTCGGCAAATGAGAAATGAAACTGATTTTAAGTGCAACTAAATCACTTATTAATAGTTTTTTGGAAGCGACTTTATGTATAAATAACAAATGTTTATATTTAACTAAATGTGTAAGGTACGAATTATTACATGTTAAACTTTCCTTCCCTCTGATATAGTAGGTATGGACCATATCTACTGTCACATTCCATGGTAGTATTTTAAATATTTAATTAGTTAATTTAGTCACATTTTTATTCCGGATGGAAAAAATTGATATTTTCAGTCCTGTTTCCCTTCAGCTACAGTTTGTGTTGAGTTGTATCCATACATTCTGATAATCTAAAAACCTTTAAAATATTAATTATTCTAGTCTTGAGTGACCAATATTTTTTTGTTAAGCACAGATGTAATTGTCTAAAATGTTCTTGTTAGAACATAACATTTATTTTTATATATAAATGACTTTGATTTCAACATAATAGCAAAAAGGAAGTTGTTTCTGTTGCTCAACCAGCAAGTTGTTTTCTTTTGGGGTGTCCTCCAAAAATACTTTATTGCATATTCAAATGTTCATTAAGCAAAAGGTACATTAAGGCAGTTGTAACAAATTGTCATCAGTGTTCTTGTTTATCCTTCTGTTAAACTAGGATCCTGTTCAGCTGTTTATCAAGTACTATGATTAAAACAAAAGATTAATAACAAAAGTGAAATTGTTTTCATTATTTTGAAATGCAACTTTTTCTTATTTGAACGGGCAAGAACAAAAGTGCTGTGTGTTGTGTTCAAAAGCAACAACAAAAGCCTTAGCTTGAGAAATAAATTGCAGCCCAGGCAAAATTGGAGTGAACTTCTTAATTGAGGAAATTTGGAGGGAGGATGGGGGAGAGAGTGAGCGAGTGTGTGTATGTGTGTGCACGGTGGTATATTCTGTATGATATCTGTTAGGGCTTTGTACTTGCGAAGTGTTTAACTTTCAGATAAGAATAAACTGATTAACCCACAGAGAATTTTTTAAAACATTACATGCATTGCTCTGTTATGAAGTCAAAAACATTTACTTCTCATTAAAGATCCATAAAACACTAAAAACAGTCATAATTCATTAGCAGAGGTGCCTATTTGATATCCTGGCTGGAGTGGGACAGACTGTCCTCTGTATACCTTTGTTATTAAGCAAACAAAAAACCTATTTGACTTTAAAAGATGCACATGACTGACTTTTTTCTCACTTCCTATGCATTTCTTCAGTATATTTCGTGTAATTTTTCTTTCTGCATGTATCAGTGCCCTTAAGTTTCCTTTGTAGCCCAGAAGTAAAATGAGCAACTGTATATAACGTTATCTGTCTGTAAAATACTTTTTAAAAGAAAACATTTATATTTATATTACAGCTTGAATTGACCACCTTGTGTACATAGATCATCTCAGAGTATTATTTCACATTGAAAAGAAGACAAATATATTGATAACTGTAGAAGTTACGGAAGAGCTTCTAGTTTTGTATTAAGAGTTGATTGGATGAATTAAATCCAAGAATATGACATGGTAGCAGCAGTCTTGGTTTTTACTGTTTATATATATGAAAGCTGCTACTCTGGTTGATTTTCATGCTTCACACATTTGCAGCTAAACTTCGGTTGCCTAGAATAGACTGTTAACTTTAAATACAACTTGGATAAAAAAAGGTCATGTTTTTCTAGTGAATGAGAGGAATTTAATATTTGGAAGTGCTAGGTTCCTAATTCAAGGTGAAGAGAGGTATGAACAACCTAAGAAAAGAACTTGCTGGCTGTGTGGGGAAAATGCTGTAGAATCCTATTGTGTACATACTTCAGAAAGAAACGAGTTTAACAGTGTTCCCCAAGCACTGTACGACACAGTGAAACTCCTGCTCCTGTACTGTATTTTATATGAAACATACACACTTTAATATTTTCATCGAATGCGTGCATTAATATTTTCACCTTGCGTTTAACCACTTTGCTGCTAAAATGTTTTCACCTTTTGCTTTCCTCTTTGAAGACTCGGTCCATATAAAAAGGGTTTCTGAACTGAGCTGTGTTCACTTTTCCTTCTTGCGCTGGAAGTGTCAGCTGCATGCCCAGGTCGGGAGCCACTAAAGCACTCTGAAGACACGTGGTTAGGTAAGGTCTGGCTTTAGAGGGACGCACGTGTACTTTTTCTTTTGATGTTCAGGATCTTACCCACTGTTGTGTTGCAGTTAAGAGATGAGTAGTGGAAGGTGGACGTACAGAACAGGCTGTTACATCCGTGCGTCTCTTCTTTTTGACAGCACGTAACATTTGTTCTGTCTCTTTTGAAATAACTTTCTTAAGCATTTGGAAAAAGAGAAGTTTCTTCCCCAAATCCTTACTCCTCCCCCCACCCTTCCCATCAGAACTGCAGCCTGTCAGGCGTATAGCAGCACAGCTTTGTGCTGCTTGGAGGGGAGGCCCGAGCCTTGGAAACTATCACTGAATATTAAGTCCCTCGCTTGTTGAAAGACTCAGTTACCGTGAAAATTAAGTATTTCCTCTTGAAAGTGGGGGAAGAAGTTAAATGATGGCAGCGCTCGTGCACCATCTGCTGGGGGAAGAGCATTCGGCTGCATTCAGGCATCATGTTTGATTGCAGAGTAATTTAACTGGCTAGGGGTGCGCTACTTACGCTATGTAACTTACTATGCACGTGCTTAAAAATATGTTGAGCTTTAGCTTCAAATTTACAACATAGTAATTTGAACTCTTACTGTGATACTTTATCTCCTCATGCTTCTTAAGTTTCATTATTAATATTGATTGAAAATAAAAATGCCTTAAACATATATTTTCCTAGGTTTAAAATAGCTACAGTGGCCTATTACGCAAGAGCATAAAAATCAGGAATGAAATGAAAATTCTTTTGATTCTGTCGTCAGGTTCATAAGAAAGATATTTTTTATTACTATTATTTATTTATTTATTTTCCCCCCGTGAAGTTCTCTCCCGCAGCGAAGTGATGGAGTTTTGATGTTCATGCAGAGGGAATGCGGCCTTTGGGTTTGTGATACGAATTGAAGTCTGAGCGTGTGCAGGTGTGTCTGTGTGCTCACACCTGCCGTCCAGTACCTGTGAAGCAGGGTTAAAGCAATATTCTGATAATAATCTACAATTGCTATGGTAACTGTTTAGTAAACAGCAGCAAATGATGGCACAAAACTTGGATGCCTTTCCAGAGCTTATGTAAGGGATGTTCCAAACAGTCTTAACCAATGCAGTTTCCTTTAGAGATGTTTTGAAGGTGTTATGAAGAATGTCTTAATTTTGCATGTTGGAATGTAACATTCCATTTTAGATGTGTTCTCTTCAGAATGATCTGTTGATGTGTACCTGGAGGGTAATGTTGAACTCCCGTGTAAATAATGCACAGGTCTAAAGAAGGCTTTAAGCCTTTTTAGAGCTTATAGCACAGTGTGCAGCCAGTAGAGTGATACATTCATATTAGTAGAATGAAGATTGAGGGTGGTAGCTGGCAACAAAACAATAACTTTAAAAAAGTGCCGTATGGCACTGTAAGTCCAGCAGCTGGATGGATAAAACTTCCATTTCCTTCAGTGTGCTGATTGATACAAGGAGGGTTGGGGAGGGTTAGCAGTTGGTTGGGTTTTTTTGGTTTGGGGTTTTTGTTGGTGGGTTGTTTTTTTTTTTTTTTTCCTGAAAGCTTCTCTCTCTTAATTGCAAAAGTTGTGGTTCGTTTAAGAAATCAAAGCCTTTGGTGAAGAAGAAGCCTTCATGTTCAAAGCTGCAGGATAAGCTGTACATATTTTTCCTTCCTTCGCTTGGTGCCATTTGCTTTCCACCCTAATGACCTCCAAGTGCCTCATGTGTATATTGTTTCCATTAAACCTCAACTGCTATTTCTTTCTACTAAATGATGTATAATTTAGTTAACTTATCCCATAGGTGTTTCCTTTATGAATATGAATATAGCTTGTTACTTTGAGTATATAATGTAAATATGCCTTTAAGCTTGTAACTGGTTTGTTACATCATATCCTTGTAAGCTGACATAGCCGATAACACCATAAAAATTGTTTAAATGTTTTTTCCTGTAATTACCTGATTAAAACTATCTTGAAATGAAACAACTGACATGTTTTTCCATTCTGTGTTGGGATTACTCAAAACAGTGCGTGTGAAATGAAATGTTGCGGCTGAAGAACAGAATAAAAAGATGTAAATACAGGTAATCATTTTGCCATAGTATTCTATTTTCTGGTTAAGCAAAATGTTAATCAGATAATTTTATGATTTTAAGACTGGTCAAACATTGCATTACCTTCAAGCTCCAGCATCTTTCATTGTCAGAACCACTTTTAGGAGTTGCTATAATGTTTTAAACAAAAACGTGCTTGTAGCAGCTTGCTTTGTATTTACAGCAGTACTTGTCCTTGACATCGTGCTGTGGAGGTCAAGATTCCTTCATATAAACCATGTTTGAGTTCCCACTCAATCCCACCACAAAAATGTGTTATCTCTGAATATAAGTTTAAGCCTTGTGCAAGTTAAAGATACACACCTGAAAAAAGAAGGAAAACTAATCAGTCCAGGAAGAAAAATGAAGATGAGCACAAAGAAATCTGTGAGATTGTAATTTGAAAGCTCAGTGGTCAGGGGTTGGGATGGATTATTCTAAATTAAACTGTATTTGCCTCTGACTTTTGCAAATGTTTTCTTATTGGTTACGACCGATGAAGCAATTCTCGCTGTTCATCTGATCAGTGCCTAACTTGAGGAATTTTATTATTGCTGGGTGTAATCATTACATGGACTATTAACTGTTGATAGTTGAGCTTTTAATTGATTATTTGAAAATGCAGCTCTACCAGAGAAAGGCAAATGAATTAAGTGACTAACAAGTTGAGGGGTTAATAGAGAATATTACAGACTAGATGAAGACCACACATGAGAAACTGACTCAGCATTAAACATGGTTTCATAGAAATTGGAAACCCTAGTATTAGATCTTGGACAAAATTACCTTAATATCATGGATAATAGATGATCTTCTGGTTTTGAAAAGGATAGGTGAGGGACTAGGTGCTTTTTTTTTTTTTTTTTTTTTTGGACAGGTAAGTCCAAAGTAAATTTCTGGGGTTCATAAATTAAATCAAAAACTGAAGTTAATCCACTGACTGTGGATTAACAGTCTGTAGACCACAGACCTAGTGGCTGGTTTCTTAAGAAAGTTATCGAAAATATCCCTATTAGTCCTTGCCACAGAGCAATTAATAATCAGTATTTTGTATCACTGTTTCTTGGCCCTTTTGGTTTACTATCATGGATCACTGTCCACTCCTGTACCGGAATGGAAAGACTGTAGGATTGTGTCATCACTTCCATCATTTGGGAACACTGAGCTATGCGATGTAATTTAATAGCTTGGAAACACACTAACAAATACATGGATGCAAATAAAAGAATAATCCCACATTTCATACATTTAACTTGAGGTTGGAGAGTGATTGCATGCACGCACAATGGGATCTCACTAAAATACGCTTTGGGTACTGCATAATGTGAATGACTAGCAGTAGTTACTTTTATCTGGAAGGAAAAGAAAGAGGTAAGCTAGTTTTTCAAGAAGCAGGCAGATGTCCCTGGCCTGACTTGAGAAATCTGGGAATATTTGAGAAGATAATGACTCTCACTGACAGAATAAGCCTCTCGGATGAATTGTGATTTCAGCTAAGTGGTGATTTGGCAGACTCCAGGCACATCTCAGTACCCACCAAATGATACCTGATGTGTTTTAAGCATTGTATGGTTATTTATGTCAGTATGAAGTATTGCACAGGAACAACTTTTTTCATATTTGGCATTTACTGCTTTTATTTATTTATTTTTAAAACCACCAACAAAAAAAAATCTGCATTCTGATATTGAGTAACATGTATCGGGGTAAGGTAAGCTGGCCAAAAAGCTCTGTGTTTGGTGGGAGGATAAATGGAGAGGAAAACAAAAAAAAAAAAAAGGTGGATAAGCTCTTTTTAGTTCCTATCCAGGCCTACGTGGTAGATAATGAAACAACTTCTAAATGAAAGCTGTTGCAGTCTGACCTGCTGTCTGAAAATGGAGACTTTATAAAAAGACAGATTTAGCTGCTTTTCATGATAATGAGCAACCTTGCTAAGAGAGAGTTCTGATTTCACCACGAAGGACAATGTGCAGATGTTAATGATCTTGCTAACAATAGAAAATGCTGCTGGGGGGGGTTGTGGTGGTAGAACCATATTTAGTGGCATCAACAGTAAATGTTTGAAAGAAAAGGAATTATCTTTTTTAAACATGGGTAAGTATTGATTGATCAACTCTGTTTCTCCAGACAATGCTACCATTAGCTGTAGGAAAGCTGTAAGACCCTGTTGAATGCAAAGCTGGCCTCGAATTAGGGGCTAATCTCCCCTAGTCCAACATTGCAACCTGTCAAACTGTTCCTGGATGAACTCTCTCCTTCCACTACTACATTTGTAGAGAACAAAGCTATTAACATGTATTAAAGACCTTGTAGCTCCCAGTGTAGGTAACTTGCCATTTTGTATCCCATGTCAACACCAAGTAGTGTAGTGAAGTATTTCTTTCAAACTGAGGATATGACTTGTTTTTGTTACTTCTGAAGAAAAAAAGGGGTTGTGAAACCATATTACTGCTGTCAGCAGCTGTCACTGTACCTTTACCAGAGCTGACTGTCCCTTCCTATCTGCCAATGTGCTTAGGTGCTTTTCTGTTCTTGCTTTATATTGCCTATAAGGGAGGTGTTACAGTGACTTGATCTTTCCTGTGCTTTTTCCATAATTTGTTTGTTTGTCCTTGTATGTTGTCTGAAGTCATCTTCAGCTTTATCTGTCAGCATATAGAGTTTTTACAGGCTGTGCGTGCATCTGATGACTATAGCTGCTGATTACTGAATGCCAATCATAAACAGGATTTAGAAGTTGTATTGCAAGGGCCAAAGGAATACAAAATATTGCATCTCTCGAATACGGTAATGCTGAGAAGTTCTCTCTGTTATGTGGGCATCCAGCCACCACTGACCAATCTAAAAAGCTGGTGTCTGAGTCTGATATGGTTTTACCTAAATTTTCATTTGTCTCTTGCCTATTTGCATATGACTGTCTATAAGGTATGTAACGAGATGAACTCTCCAGTACATTATTGGGCAACTCTTTCCCAGAGGAGGGGGAAAACTGGATCCTGAAGCTCTAAACAACTCTTGGTTTGCTCTCTTGCCCTAACAATCACATCAGTAATAGTTAAATAATTTTAACAGTTGTTGAAACCAACATGGTGGAACAAATTAGTTTGGGAGGGTTGTCACTGCTGACCTTCAACAGTACTAGAAATTCTGTTGAGTCACCAGCTGTGCAGGATCCACTGTTTCTGTTTTCCATGACGTCACAGCTATGTGTTAAAAATGCTGCTTGTGAAAGGGAGAGCTCTTTTTCTTTTAGGGCTACTTCTGTCATGAAAATGAAGAAATGATTATGCCTTCTTCCTTGGGCTTGGTGATCTTCAGTGAGTTCTTAGACGCCTGGAAATTGGTGGAGGCATGAGATGTGAGAACCGTGATCCTCAAGCTGAAGAGGTACGGTGTGGGACGGAGGGTAAATTTTGTGTGTGTGGAATAATGGGAATGGAGGTGGGAGCAGAGGAAGAGGAGTATTGTCTGGGCCCTGTTCACAAAATTAACTTCTTCAGGATGAGTTGACAAATGACACAGTATTCACAAAAGATTTCAAACTTTCTAAATGTAGCTATGCAGTTTCTGACCTCCCCAGGGTCTTTGAGCCTCATTGTGTACCTGAATAAATATATAAGGTCTGTTACAGTCCAGGTCCTGGCTCTCCCACTGTCTCTGAAATCCACCAAGCCATAGTACAGAACACTTCTCCTCTTCCATAGTGCTTGTCTGGGATTTGCATAGATGAGTAACTGAGTGATATTGAAGCTTGACTGTTCTCCAGATATTTCAGTTAACATCCTGTTCTGAAGTGGCAGTGGTATTCAGACTTCTGAACAATTTTAGCTTGTGGCAGACTTGTGTAGACAGCTCTGTGTTACCTATGTTAGTAAATTTATATTTCTAAAGTCACAGTTGTGAACGAGTATCCAGAAGGCTTTAGTGCATTTGGAGCTGGTTGGCCAGAGAGGTGGACAGGTTCCCATCCTTGGAGATGTTCAGGACTCATCTCGGCATGTCTCTGGGTAACCTGCTCAAACTGACCTTGCTTTGAGCAGGTAGGGTTGGACTAGGCAATCTCCAAAATCACTTACAACATCAGCAGTTCTGTGGCTTCTTTTTCAAGAAAATGAAGAATTTGGAGAAGCGAGAGAGCAGTCTCAGAAAAGTGATGCGATTTTGTGCCTGCTAAATCTGATCTCTGATTTGGAGGCAAATCCTAATCTTAATGCTTGAATGTTTCAAGTACCATAGAAAGATTGTCATTTTAGTCATGTCATCATTATACTTCAATATTTTTCACTGACAGAAAATCTTTCACGAACAAAGGCTTCAATATAAGTAATAAGTATTAGCATAGTATTGAGGTGAGGGGGAAAGCTATTCCAACTGTTAGTAAGCTTAAAAATATGCACAGGTGTTTGCATAAGTACTGAACAGCTGCTTCACATGCTCTTTTGGCACAGAAAATGTTTTCCCAGAGCTGCTAACTAACTTTAAGATAGTTTAGTAAAAAAAAAAAAAAAATAAATCAGGCCCTCCAAATCTTTTCCAGATTACCAATCCAGTTTAAAAAGCATCTCTAAAACCTGGCTGGAAACTGAGGCAAGTTTCCTGAGCGGAGTGTCCTTGGAAGGCACATGTACATCAGCATCAGTGCCAGGGTGAGACTGGACACGGGGGAGGGTCCCGGGGGGCACAGAGCGCGCAGCCAGTAACAGCTCTGGCTCTGGGACCCTCTCCCTATTGCAAAATGGAGCTCAAGGATGAGTGGGGAGTTGAGAAGGTTGAGTCATTCCCCTTCGTGCCTCTCCTAAAAAATCAAAGTAATGTTACTGCACACAGCCATCCATCCTTAGACAGACATTTGTCTCCAGTGGTTACTAGAACAGATTTTAACTATATAATTGCCAGTTCACTTTTTTTGTCCTGTTTCTGTCTTACAAAGTTCAGAATAATGAAATATGCTCAAGCCCTTGGCCCTTTGTGTGCTTCTAGAAAATTTGAAAGTACCTGAACTGCATTGTTTACTTGTCAGATATCGTGTTGTCTATGGATGCCTGCAAGCTTATCTCCAGCCAGTTCTGAAGGGGTAGCTCTGGCTCATCAGCTTACTCAGTAACAGGCTGATCATGACTCAAGTCCTTCCTGCACTATCCTTGATGACTTCATGCTCTCTGTAGCTCTTCTCTCCATTGATCTACCAGTCTTTCCAAAAAAATGCTTGTTTCCCGAAGTCTCCTTTCCCTTTAGACCTGTTACCTCATTGCTTTCCTCTCTGTCCTCATTTGTTCAGCCTGATACCTCTGAGCTGACTCAAACATTCATGACTGTGGTGGCAGTTCTAACCACTGACAGTATTGTCTTCCTATATTTATTAATTGCAGATTTCATTTCTTGGTAAACACTACCTTGAGGCCTTACAGTAATGTAAGTAAAGTAGGTGGGGTTTGCTCTGCAATTAACAAAAAAAAAAAAAAACCAAAAAAAAAAAACCAACCCCCCCCCCCAAAAAAAAAAAAAAAAAAAAAAAAAAAAAAAACAAAAAAAAAAAAAACCCCCCACCCCCCCAAAAAAAAAAAAACAAAACAAAACAAAAAAACAAAACAAACAAAAAAAAACCAAAAAAACCCCAAAAAAAACCAAAACAAACCCAACATAAAGCAACTTGGTCTCTCCTTCCAGCAAGGAAGCTGAGGGAAGGTGGGAGTGGATACCTTAGTTGTACTTTTCCATGCTACCACTCTCCAGTCTTGCAGTAATACACCTTTGTGCAGGAGGAGAGGTCAGGCTGGCACCAGAGTTATGATTGTCAGCCACTGGAGCCATAAGGCTCACTCTGACTTCACACCCCAAATGTGTGGTCCTTACATATCTACTGAAACTCCTTCGCTGCAATAGTTATCTCCATTCTCTCTTCAGCTTCTCTGTTTCTACCTTTCAATTTCTTTAACATACACATTTACGTTTAGAGGGAAAAATAGGGTGAGAATGCCAGCAGATTTGTATTGTAACAGTAGATTAGGAAAGTTACTATTATTTAGAAGAATTTAGAAAACAGACTCAATCAGTTGAACTCTCTATTTCTAGATGACTTAAGAGTAGTTTCAGATCCTCCTAACTAACCTTTACAATGTTCTTTGACCAGTGCAGGTATTTCTAATTCGCTGAAGCATGATCTAGAAGTTGCCTTTAACACACCCCTAGGGTTTAGGCTTCAGTTCCATCTCAAGTGCAAAGCTACCTGCACTTGGCAACTGCTTTTTTTCAAGCCCCTGATTCTTTGATTTATATTTTTTCATTCTCTTCCTAAGCACTTGCACTTGAAAAATCTACTTTTAATCTTCTGAGGATGATATAGAAGCCTTTCCCTTCATGGACCAGGCAATCTTTAGGTAATACCGTGGAGTCTTTTTGTAAACCTGGACTGAATACTGTATGGGCTTGCTCTTCAATTCACAAGCAGCATGTACTAAATCAGTGATGGTTTGTGTTACCATTATTTATCCACAAATGAGCATTTAACAAATATAGAATAAATGAATATTTAACAATAACTTCCTTATTGGGCTGTTGGATAAAGAACTGTCTTTTACAGATATCAAAGTTATATGGATATGTAAATGGTCAAACTAGAACCTGCTCTGTGTGTGGACCTCTTCTGGAATTATGTGCCTTCTGAAATTTTTGCATGTGTGAAAAATCTCACTTTGTGTAATTAACGATTATATTGTAGAAAAGGTTTTTAAGCATGGCCAGTTCAAAACCGTGTGTGTGGTAACTGGACGTAAGAACGTTTACATGAAACTGCTCCCATGTGTTGTGAAGGTCATTTAGGAAAGGCTGACATCATGAGTGATTCATGTCTGCAAAAACAGAGCGACTGACATACTATCACAACACCACTTGAGATGAAAGTCTTGGCTGTCAGCATTTGGTGAACATGCTGCCAGGACTCGGTGGAACTTTGACATCTGTGAATGCAGCCCACGGGGAATTTCAGTTTGCATATTTACATGGATGATCAGATGGCACCTTATCAGCCACAGTCCATCTTGCAATGAATTTTTTTTCTAGTTCCACTACATGGTGTAGTTAGGACTTAACTATATCTCTGATTTGGAAGATGAACTCTACTTGCAGTAGTCTCACCAGCTGCTGATGTGTTTGGATAATCACTTACCAGACTTTAAACAACTTCTGAAATGTGGCTGGTAACAACATGCTAATATAATTTTTCAGTGAGTTCTTTGTTTCCTGTTTTAGACAGTAAGTAGCTTGCCAAAAGCACATCTACAGTGACAGTTTAAAGAAGATTATGAAAGATTGTCAGTTCACTCATCTTGACTCGTTACAAAAGTGGAAAAAGCTTGTCAAGAGGAGGTAGGCATCAACAGGTGCTTCTTTGACTGTCAGTGGACATAGCTAGGACGCAGAAGTATTTAAAAGCCTGCTGTGTCATTGTGTATCATCACAATATCTGAAAAATTAGTGTCTTACCTTTCTCTGTTTGTGATAGTCGCTGTGAGGTGACAGTTGACAGTAATTTGTGATGTCAAATCATGACTGAAGAAAAGATTCTTCCCACATGTTTTTTTTCTGGTATCATCCTCTAGATGAATTATATGTTGCAATACAGGAGCTTATAGTGGTCATAGGTATCAGGCATTCGGGATGTAAAGTTGCAAAGAATTGCTGAGTGCACAGTCTTTGCTTCTTCCAAAAACTTTAGCTTGATGAAGGCTTTTACACCCTGTGAGAAAGCAGCAGTTTATCAGTCAGCCAGATAACACTGTAGACAGTGTCTTAAAATGGCTTATTGACAGCCTTCTTCAGGAGAAATAGCTCCTGATGAGTTATTAAGGGCCGATGTTAAACATCAATTGTAGAAGGTTGCATCCATTTTTTTCAAGCTAATAGTGGACGAGAATGGGAAAGCAGAAATGGGGTTTACCTTGGCAGCTTGATATTCAACCTTGCTTAACCCTTGTATTAGTTCTGCTCTTGCATCCAACTCGATGGCAGCCATTCCAGCTCTTCTACCAACACAAATATCTCTGTGAGCACTCTGCAGAGACACGGCATGAAAAGTTTCAGTGGGGCAGAGTTTAGAGAACCACAGCAAGTCCCCAGGAATGGCAAAAATATCCACTTCTATGTTGAAACAGAATGTGGTATCTTAAGCAAAATTTCCATAGCCAGGTGATTCTGCTTCCCTCCCAACACCAAGTACATCCCAGAAAAGTGGTGAGGTCTTTTTTGCTTTTCTTGTTCTCAGTCACTTGTTTGCCTACATACAGTGTTCCCCGAGCAGCAACCGCACATGGTTAGGCTCTTACGCTGTTTGATACCTGCAGGACATCAACTTTGGGTACGTTTGTTCTCCTCCATATGCATGCTGCTTTAGAGTCTTTTTGACAGGGTCATGGCCAGCTCTTCAGGAGATCTGTTATGAGCTTGAATCTTTGACAACAAACATCAGACAAGAACATGATCAATATCGCTTGTAGCCTTACAGGTTCCTGTGGTGTGACTTGAAGCCTCCTGGTGTTTTTTGTTTGTCTAGCAGTGACAGCGTTACATTTCATCAGGCACCCCAGCAATGAAACTGCAATCCTGGGCTAAGACGTATGGACCACGACAGAGTTTTCCACCAATCATCCCCTAGGAAGAAATTGAAAAAAGCATCTCCTAAACAACATTTCAGGTAAGAGAAAGTGTATATCAAGGTTTCTAACAATAATATCACAAAATTCTTCAGTTATCAGATTGGAGGGAAGCGTACCTTCAGCTTGAGGTCCCAGCAAAGGAAGCTGATCCATTCTATTTGAAGTAATCAGGTCTGATTAGATGGGTTCCCTGATCTTATATTCATTTTTTACACCAGCTTTTTTTTCTCACCTCAGAACTTCCATTGTGATCCTACTCTATAGTCATTTAGCATTTTCATTATTTAAGTCCATTATTAAGCACTACCTGCACAGCCTCAAATGCTGCAAGGCTAATCTCGCCTTCTCCCGCTCCCCCCACATGTTCTGATAGGCCAGGTGGGAACATCTCACTGCTTTCTGTGCCACCAAAGCTCCCAAATACCTAGTGTAATCTTTATAAACTGGATCACTACATAACAACCTGGAAAGGGGCACTGACAATGTGTGACCCTCCTGTGTGTTGTGTTCCAATGGCCTCGTGCTCTATTTTTAGCTCACTTTCAGACTGTGGTTGTCCCAAATTCCACTTTCCCTCTTTGTTTGGTTCAGTACGTCCACTCCAGCTGGTAACGGGACTCTGAGTTTGTCATTGCTCAATGAATGAACCACATTGATAATGTTTTCGTAAGTTGCATGGAGAAACCCTGTTGTGCTTTTCCTCCTTTATTCCCTCTGCTGTAAGAAGCTTGCATAAATTTTAGTGTCACTTAGTCACACATGAATAAGATTCTTTCAGTGCCGTGAAAAAAAAAGAAAAGTCATTGAAAGGCCAGTTATAAAAACAACTTTAATTTCCCTTAGATCCAGTAGAAGCTGTATTTATTCATTTTATCTCTGAATTGGCCCTCTAACCAGTAGAATTTCTTAGTGAGGTGCTCTTATTGTGGTATATGTTTTAAGTGAATAGATTCTTCAAGCAAAACTGCATGGATTTCAATGTACAGATTGAGGAATGTCAACAGAGAAACACACTGAATATTTCCAAAACTGTTTTAACCCATAAGTGGTTAATGTTAACATTTGTCTAGTGCCAATAAAGTTAAATTTATGTGGCACGTAATTTAGGAAATTGAGTAGGCAGAGAGCTGGTGGATGCCTTCTTAGCTAAAAAAAAATGTTCACTTTCCGTTAAACGCTCACACACATTTGTCATAGCAACCTTGAAGGTGGCCATAATGCTAAGCAAAATAAACAGTGCTAGCATAATGTTCACTGTAATAACATGTCTCATGAGCTAGTTCAGTACTCCTTTTTATTACCTTATTTTCATTGCTCATTCACTGTGTTGGAGTTCTGTTTTGTGGTTTAATCATTATTACATCATTTTCCTTTCTTAATTTAAAGCTGCTGCCCTTTTCCTGTCATTCCATGCCACCTCTTTACTACGTGCACGTACCCCTCTTAACTTGCTTTATTTCTTAATAGTGAGTTCTCTACTCTATTAGTTCCCAATAAAGACTAATAGTTGGATAAATTTTGTATAAATCGCACTAGACAACACTTTGTCATTAGGAAGGGAAAAAAATAACCAAGGAAAAAAAAGCCAAGCCACCAAACAAGAAGGATTAACAGGAAAAGAGCAATACATTTAACAAAGTATGACAACCCAAAATGCATAGAAAAGTTAATCAAGGTCCAACATAGCCACACTTATGCAAAACAAAATTCTAAAGTTTATAGCTATGCTCATTGAATTTCATAAACCATGGTCAAAGCACCTGATATTTTGCACAAATCCTGGGTTTCAAGCAGAAAAACTGTTCTCTATTCCAGTCTTCTTCTACCCCCTGTTCCTTTTGTAGTCGAAGAAATATAGGTAAAATTGAGCGTGTTTACAGAAAAATGTACCAGAGGTTTCCAGCAGATGGACAGTTGCTGCTCTATGTGCCTTCCAGGCACTGCTAATACGTGTGGCAAAATCCTCACTGACTCTCCCTGGGAAAGATCTCCTGCCAGGTCAGGATTGAAGAGGGACAAGGATTCAGGGCTGGCACCCTATTCCATTCCTTTTACCTTTTAATAATCAACGTAATGAAATAACTGAACTGCTAATTCTTAAGCAGCATGTATGTTCTATAGATGAATAGGAAAAAATGAAAATAATCTATTACCCTTTTCCTTAGGAAAAACATACTAGTTCATCATGCAGATATCTATTTTTATCTAGTAATCCTCCTCATCTGAGAGATGAAACTCTGTTCACCTCAGGTGGCTCGTGTAGAGAAAAAGAAATATTCACTTTTCAAAAATCCTTCTGATTCTATGTAAATTTGGGAAAATGGGCATTTCTAAAAATGTTTTTATTGTCCATCTTCTGATATTCTGTCCATGTGAAGAAATCACCCTTGTCATGTCCAAAGTGCATCTCACAATGTTTATCCATAGTGCTATATTCATGGAAAGACTATGTAAAAGTGATGTAGTGTTCTCCAGGTTTTAATGAACAGCAGAAAGAACCAACAGGATGACAAGAAATCAAATTTAATGATATGTTATGTATATTTGCTTTACAAAACCCCGAAGAAAATGTCACAAATCCTTCCTCCCAACCAAAAATGTAATCTACAGAAAATATACTTGTTTTCAGGAGCTTTTCCCAGGTGCTGATGCTTCACCTTCAATGATTATGGATGCAAATGGTGAAGTGCACCTAAAGCAGAAGAGTTGCTCTCATTTAACTGTCTGCACTGAAATACTGTATCATTCTTATTGCAATGGTTTTGTGGTTTCTCTCTTTTCTCACTAATCCCCCTCTCCTTGTGCAATGCTCATCTACCAGGATAATGGGGAGGAAATACCATTAGGCAAAACTCATTTCCAAAGATCCATCTGCATGAGTAAGGACTTGCTTGCAAGAGTGTAGATTGAAAGTCTGAGTCAAATTTGGCTAAAGCATGATAGCTTTATTTAAAACCAAAACAAACAAAAAACCCCCTTTCTTCTTCCAAATAAAAAGGAAATCCATTTAAGCAACATTCTATAAATGGAACTAAAAGGTCTTTACTGATACTTTTTCAGCAGCACAATGTGACGATTCATTTATGGAATTGGGTTTATTTGAGTATATACGCTCTAACCTTTTCATGCAATGGTATTCTGAAGAAAATAATAATTCGCCAAGAGCTGGTGGGCTAATGCTGTTTGTCTTTGTTTTATAATGTTAATTAGGTTTACTTGATTGTCTGCCATTAACCTCAGACCACAGGATTAACTGAGCACCCTTCATATTAACTCTCTCATCAGATAATTATCATTGCTTTTTCCATGCAGTACTATTACATACAACATTTACTTTAATTTCCTCCAAATATTGAATAAAAAGTGTATTCATTATATAATGTATTTACTCTTACAGTCATGAAGTCATGAACTCATTTTAAGGACTGAGGAAAAGAAGCAAATACAAAATGATTATGGGCAAGACATGCTGTCTGCCTCAGCAGTCAGTTTAATGTCTATCATGGAGAAATGTATTTTCCAAGGCCAATTGTGGCACAAGTATTTTTAACTTGCCCTTGCTTACACTGGTTTAAATCTGGAGTAACTCACTAAAGTTAGAGAGTAGAAGCCTGGATGAATTCCACAAAGTGAGAAAAGAATTTGGCTGCTAGCATATAAAGCTAAAGCTGTTAATCTTCCTTTTGATTCTAGAGCTGGTCATTTCTTTATAAATGTTTACTACAGTTGTAGTATCTAGGAAGAAACTTATTTGACACTTTCGGCTGCAAATATATTTTCTCCTCCTGAAATCTGTATCTCAAGAAAGTATCATATTCTATCAAATACATTAACCTCCCTCCTTTTCTGTACAGCGGGGCTGCCTCTGCACTTCTGCATCTTACGAAGTGGTTTCCTTTACAATACTTCCAGAAAGTAAGGACGTGATAGTATTCCTATTTCACGGACAACCTTATAGGGGTTGTGGCCTAAATTCAGAGCAAGGATTTTTTCCTCAAGTGTCTCTGTAGGCACTTACAGACACATTCAGTTGCCTTATCTACTCAACACGGAACGGCACTTAAAAGTCACTCAATGCCTAATATTTCATGTGTGAAGTTATGTGATCTGTTGGACAGACATACAGGTGGATCAATTTGCAACCCTCTCAAAGAGCTAGCTGCTGGGCAGCTCCAGAGCTCTGCCAGGAGTCACAAAACAGAGGTTCCTCATCCTTTTTTATCCATGATTCTTGATTTACTACCTAAATCTAGAGTGTGAGTTGTCCAGTAAGACGGGCATATGAGGTGCTCCCCATAGTTCAGCCTGAGTAACCCCTTGGGCTGTGGGTTCCAGACTTGGTCCCCAGCAGTGCTGGAGTGATGGTTCCTAGGTGACTGCTCCATCCACGGGGCGCTCTGACAAACCTCTCTAATGGAGTTTGCCTTCTATAGAACATATATTTGCTGTGTCCAAAAGATGCATTTTCAAGGCATGCAGCTGGGCAGGGGAGGACTGGGTTCTAGAAATTTCTCTCTAAATCTGATTTATTCGTAACTGATGATCTGCAAGAAGAGAGTTTGCCTAAGAAAGTCTCAGCCTGTTGGCTACACTTTTGGCTCTCCTACAATACACAAAATGCTGGAATAGTGAGTTGAAGTGTACTGCCTCCAACCCTCTTTTCTTAGCTAAAAAAAGAATTTGACTGTTACTTAGAAGAAGAACAGCAACACTTGGATCCTTGCCAGCCCCTCAGTGTGTCCTACTGGATAACCTACCTAACTTCTGCTCAGATCACTCAGTCTTAGGAACCTCACCCTTTGACATCTAAGTCTTGTCATGCTTTATGGAGTATAGGCTGGGCAGTTACAGGGCATGCATGACAGCTGGTAGCATGCAAAACCCAGCTGAAGATATGAGCACCGCCATTAACTTGTCTGCAAGAAGGCTGACGGAGCTGAAAACTGACCTGGAGACTCTGCTCCAGCACGTTACCCTGATTCCTCCCTTCTGGCCACCATATTTATTGTCTTGAAACTCAGCAGTATCGCAGTGGAATCGCAAACTAAAACCATATTTTTTTCCATCTAAAAATATTTTTTCACTACCTTTGTTTTATCTTTTTGTGTAGAAAAACAGCAAGGAGCACCAAGCCTGTGTGAGAAAGGAGTGGTGAAAAGATGTGGTGTGCCCATATGGTGTACTCAATTTGTCTTAGCACAAAGAAACGTTTCCATTGACATCGAGGGAGTACGAGTAGTTTCTACCTGCTGTGATTTGAAACTGTTACCAGCTAAAGAGCTTCCTGTCTTGCAAGACGTTGAACTCTTCATCTTAGTAAAGCCAATAGGAAACACCATAACTTAGGGTTCAGTCATGTCTCAATGCTACTTATTTTTTTCTTCATATGCATGACTGGAAATTTTCTAGGTAGTCTGGTGTCCGAATGGATGTCTATGTTGTAAAAACTAGAACAAGGATGAGTGAAACCTCCTACAAGAAAACACTTAAATACTAACGTGTGTATAGATGTCACCTAATGATGAGAACAAATAAGGGGAATGACAATTTGTGAAGATCAGCATCAAGAGCTAAGATAAAATGTATTAAAAGCAAGTTTATTGCTAAAATGGGGGTTTTGAAAGACTGTAAGGAATATCATTCTCAGACAAGGACCTAAATGGATCTTCACATGGAGCTACATGTAACTGTGTGTATGGTGGTTACAATGAAAATCAGCTGAGTTGTGAAGCAAACTTATTTACTAGTTTGTTTTTCTTTAATATCTTATATGGTGATGCAGAAGCCAGAAGATCTGCTGAAGCAAAAACCCTCTAAAAACACATCTGAACAGGGAAAGGAATTAGCAAATAAGGGGCAGAAAGTGTATTTTTAAGTTAAAATAGATACATTAAATTCAAGTTATTTATAATTGTATTTTTTCTTCCCAGAAGTCCTTTCCACTGCACTAAGGGAAGGCTACGTAATAATCATTGTCTATAAGAGCACTCTGCACATTGGCTGTGTATGTAGACAGAATACAGAGCACCATCTACTGACATACAACGAACATGAAATATTCTTCCTTCCTAAATCATCTCCATTGCAGCACACTTGTGATTTTTGTTTTGTTACACCCCACAATCTGTCCTTCATTTAGCCATGTCTTCCAACTCTAATTCACACTATAACATGCAAAAGGACTACGAGGCAAATAAAAATATGTTGGGAAGTAGTCAGGCTAAGGACTTGCTCTTCTTATGTCTCCAGCCAGCACACATCCTGAATGTGATGATTTCTGTGAATAATCACATTCCGTATACAGTAATTAAAATGTGAATTTTTATTATTTTTTGAAAATCTTCTTGCATTGGCAGGAAGTAAAACATGCATTTGGAGAGGCCATAATCTCTCATTCATTTTCTCCGTCTGCAGAGTTTATATCAAATCCCAGCTTGGATGAATTCATCTTTCATGACAGAAGTTCTTAACTTTGCTTGTTTGTAGGAAGAAACAGTAGACAGTAATATATTACAGAGATCACTGTAGCTGCCTCTCCTGTTAAGCTGAGTTTAAAGGTTTTAGTAGACTATTTGAGAGCTGTCAATTAAGTACCACTCTCCTTACTTCCCTCAAACAAGAGGAAGTGGTGTATTTTGCAGTTTGTATTCCTCATGCTCCCACCAGACATGCTGAAGTTGAAATTTTGAGACTGCTCATAGTGGTTTTACTGCTGTCACCCTCCAGACATGAGCTTGTGTTCCTGAAGTGGCTCAGGTAGCAACAGTCTGCTAATAGGAGATGGTGCAGCTTGTGAGAGCTGAATAGAGCTCTGTGGGCTAAATGTTTCTTATGTAGGCTCCTCCCCGCCCCTCAGTTTTATAGAAATGAAATGCAGCTCCGCAGAAAGAAGGTATGAAAGACAAAAAATGTCTTGGAAATAAAAAGGAAATTGAGTCTTCCTTACTTGTCTGTTAGCATATTTTCAAAAAAATCAAATAAAAAACCAATAAAGGGAGCAAAAAATGCAGATAATTTCCCCTGTCTCTGTAGTTCAGCAACTAGTTACTTGGTGTATGGGCTAGCAATGCAAATAGGGAGAAGGAAAAAGAGTATTTACAGAGAAGCTGGAGGACTTGTGGAAGTTGTCACACACACGTGGTGACAGTGTCTTGGTTTCACCCCCATCACTCCCTCTTCTCAGTTACAGAGCCCCCAACTCTTTGAGGAGCAGCCATATGGTTAGGGAGAGGGTAACTGGTGCTGCACAGACAGGGTTTGGGTTTTTTCCTGTGCTCTCAGACAGAGATCTCCTTGGGGACAAGCTGGGCTTAGGTGGTTGCATAATTTTGCTATATTTCCTAAGCAATTTTTTGCAAAATCCTTTTCAAAGGCTTGCACAATTTTAGTTTTCTTAGTTTATAACCTTATATTTTGGTTTCTGTCTTAATAACTCATGTGAAGGTATGCTATTGGCAAAAGCCTGTCATTTAACAAAGGCAATCCTTCATAGCATAGACAATATTTTAAAGGGTTATACTAATATTAAGAGGACACAAGATTTTTTTTTCTGAAATAATTGAAAAATTTCTGAGCTTCCTGAGTATTCCCCAAAGGCATTTAAAAAAAAAAAAAAAGAATCATTTGTGGATGACCCTTCTGATTTCATCTCACCAACAGTATGTTGAGGTCATCTGAGCTTTATGCAATGCAGGCATTTGGGGAAAGGGAGAGGAGACTATTCTTAAAGACCTTCAAGGATGCTAACAATTATTGTCATTATACGTTACCAATAAGCTTAGAAATATATTAGAAGCCTTCTAAGAGCTTCAGCCATGATGTTATCATTTGCAATCGGGCCCCCAAAAAGGACAGCATAAGCCATAAATACGCTGGAAGGTCAGAGGAAGAATTTGGCACTGTCAGAATGGACTGGGTCTAAGCATTTTTCCTGATGGGAAAAAATAGCCATTAGAGAAATGATTGTTGCTATTTATGAACATCATGTTGCTAAGTGACATCATGTGATGTTCGCTGCTTCATCGGCCACCCACAGTTCTCAAGGAATAGCAACAGAGGGGGTGAGAGGGGTGAAAGAAAACCAAAAGGCTGAGTTACTATTAAAAAAAAAAAAAAAAAAAGGCCTACAGTTCAAGGCAAAGCAAAATAAGCTTTCTAAAAATGCCTTCTTTCTTTTTCTAGGAGAATCCAATAGAATTAGGTTAAGAACTTTTTACAAAAGCAGTACATAGGTAAATCATTTGAAAAAGGAAGCCTAAGAACCAAAACTTACCCTAACCTCAAATATAACTTAGTGACCTGCTTTTATGTGTACATACATATATGTATGTATGTGTGTTTGTATTACCTTTTCCATGAGAGGAAGACTGTATGATTAAAGGCCACGTCATACATTTTTAATTGCTTCTAATGTTGTCAGGCTTCAGTCATTTGGGCTCACGTGCTTCAGACTCCTTTAAATTACTCAATTTTTTATTACTTTAGCCAAGTTGGCTCAGCTGCTTCACAGACATGAGATTATTTAAGCAACCATTTCACTTTAGCACTTCCTGTGTTTTGTAGGCTCTTGAATTTCATGAGGGGAACTGGGACAAGATTGAGATGGAGAGGAGAGAAAGTCTGGATCAAACACGCCAGGAAAGCATGCATGAGAAACTGATGAGCTTGGATGTAGAAACAGAGAAGATGGAGAAGCGACAACAGACTGGACAATTCTTTTTTTTTTTTTTTCCTTCTGTTGTCTCGTAAGAAAACCTCTAATGGTATGGGTTGGAGGCCAGCACCCAAATCCTCACCACTTCCTATTTTGGATACTCCTTGCACTCAGGACTTCAGAGGCATGGAGCATAAAGCAAGCACGCTCAGCCTCTCTAGCTTGTATATTCTTTTAGCTGTTAATATTTAGTAGGTTTTTTAATACTTTTTTTTAAAATCATCTTTCTCCCATTAAGATGGCTTTTTGAGTGCTTTACTCTGGACTAAAAGCATTCATCTTAACTTCATTAATGCTTTGCTTTGCTTAAAGCTTTAAAACTGATATATAAAATGATATAAAATATATGTATACCCTAAATGTCTGTTTTCCCACCCTCTCACTGCCTCCTGTTAGCTCTCTCCTCTTCAGATTCTTTCAGCCATGTTATCCACAAACTCTGGCAGTTTTCTTTTTTAGTGAGCATAAGTACAACAGGTTATTAATTTGATGTCTGTTGTCCAGAGAAAACTATTTAAGATATTGTCTTCTTTATTCTCACATACAGTGATTAGAAAGGAAAGGCAATTTGGCAGTACTGAGTGCTGGGATAAATGTAAGGTAAGTTTGTTGGTTTTTTCCCTCACAAGATGATTATCAATAAGTATCCACCTTAATTCAGGTGAGTACCCTGTTTACTTACAGTTTCAGAATCACAAGTTTATGCTGATTTACATTCAGGTCACACTTTGATTTGAAGCTTAATTCCCTTACCTAGAAGGGAATTTTTGTCAGAGAATGCAAAACTTCGGGTTCTAATCTTGCTTGTTGAAGCCTTTCCATTACCAGGCTCCTTGAAAACTGCTTGTGTGGCATTTCTGAAGCCTTTAAATTAGAAGTGTGTCTTCTTTTAGAGAGGGAAAAGCAAGAATTTCATTTCATGCACACTTCTTTGTTGACATTTTCATTTGTGTTGAAAAAAAAAAACCCAACAAAAAGACAAATATGCCCTCAGTTCATTTTCCCATGCTAACAGAGTAGCTTTTTTTTCTGTGGCAAACACACCTTCCAGACAGGGAGTTGCTTTCGGACTTTAGCGGTTCACTCCCTTCCTGTTTGAGACCAATTACGTCTCATTTGCAGTACCATTAGTCAAGGAAGTGGCTATCCTGAGGTCATTTCTCAGCCCACCCTTCCTAAATGGCACTGCTATGCCTTTCTTCCGAGCCACCGGGCCGTGAGGCTGGGCCCTCTTTGTGGTGTGGGCTCCTCCAAACGTACCAGCAATGTAAACCTTTCAGGCCTGGCCACAACCACTGCAAGTTGAAATCCTCCAAACTAATTTGAAAGCTGTGGTTTGAAAAATGATGCTGGCTATTTATTAAAACAGCAAGCATGATCAGACCAAGCCAACTTGCTGGTTTAACAGATGGAAGCTTGTTAAAAATCTTTATTCCAATATGTTAAGAATCCAGTTTTGCTACAAATTGTGAAGTATGACTTGTGAGTCAAGCCCCAGTGGAATGGATGTCTCATACTTTCAAAGTCTCAGCTTTACATTCAAGACCCAACATTTGCCACATTATGATGTTTTGATTTGTGTTTGGTTTTTTGGTTTTTTTTAAAGTAGACTACTCCTATCATTTAACAATATCCCATGTTTGCTGGCTTTTATTTTAACTAGGACAGATATTTTGATACTTAACGTTTTATCACTTGAGGAGAGTACAACAATGATTATTATTTCTTACATTTATTAGGTTCTGGTCTTCTGTCTTTGCTACCCGGACGTTGTTTTTTACACCTGAAGCACAAAGAATTTTAAGCAATTTCCCAAGGTCACACTGTGTACATGACTAGCAGAGAAATCCTTTTGTCTTACTGTATGCAAAAGATCTTCCTTTCTCTGATTTCTTTTCTCATCAGAAATAAGATAATAGGGGGAAAATAGCACAGAAAATTGACTTAACTGTGGCAAATCTATGGAATAAAGAAACAGGTAGTGATAAAAAAAAAGTCATAAGCTGAAAGAGGGAGCTTTTGCAAATCTATATGCCTGGTTTCCCTGTGGAGGCAGCATAGTGCCTGTGGTGCCCTTGAACATATGCTTTCCTGGAGAACTCTGCAGCCTTCCAGAGTCACTGACGCAGGTTGTGAGGACTTGTTAGCAGGTTTCTGACCTCAGAGAATCCCTCTCAGGCAACTCACCCACCTGGTCACATACCTTCTTTGCCATTTAAATTTTCAGTGTATTTTAATTAAATTAGTATTTGCATAAGAACTGTCATAAAACTTTTCTCTGTTGCACTTTCTTAAAATGAAAACAGAAAAAGTATCAAACAGGCACTATGACTACATCAAACATGAGTATAAAAGCTTAAAATAAAATAAAAGTTCGTGTACATTTTTGAGGAGATTAATTTTCAACCAGAAAACCTGAAAGCAGAAACACTTTGTGCTTGATTTTCCCCTCCTGTAACTCTAGTTTTGAGCTGAGATGAATAAAGTCACCTTTCAGTGAAATAAGTGAAAGAGAACGGCTGTGATACATGAAGCTCCTCATAGTGAAGCCCCACCACTTAACTTCTAAGAAATAATGTCAGTGTAAATCATGATGTGATGAATGCTTCACTGAAATGATTCATGCCATATGGTCTGAAGAGCAAAACGGGCACAGTTTATTTTTAAAAGAATGAGAAATATGAACTTGGAATATTCATTGCTTTGTCCTGCCAGGCTGAACATTTGCTGTACCAGGGGCCAGACTTACTGCAGGTCTGTCTTTTTTTGCTCACTTATGTTGCACTAGTTTGAGGCTTCAGTCTCATTCATAATGGAATAATGTCCACAAAATTATGACCCATATTCAGCAGCCTCTTCTGCAAACAAATGTTCACTGGGCACCTACAGACTAAATCACCTTCTCACTTTCTCCTTAAAAAAATGCATGAGAACTTCAGAAGTTCCTCACGGTGTTGTGACTATCTTGATAGTGAGAAGACAACTAAATGGAAACCCCTGACAGAGGTGAAAGGTGCTGGCAATTCCATGAGTTGCTCAGCTTTCCTTTTCGTAAAGCTGCTGCTGATCAACACCTTTCTTGCTATATTGTTATGTATTAACATATTCAATGTGAGATTCCACTTAGGCAAAAAGGAAGCTAGGTTCTTTCAGTAGCCATAACACCTCTCTTATAATGCACCACTAGAAAAAAGAAAAGAAAAAAGAAACAAATAAATGTAGATGTCTGGTCTGCAAGGAATTATTAATTTTTATCAGTGATGCTAAAAGATACAAGCACATCTCACTATTTGGGCCCCACACCTACTCCTTCTAAAGTAAATGACAAAAATCTCAATAACTTCAACTATCTGCAGTTAAGTCTATAACTGTGACTTATTTGTGTTATTCCAACTCAAGGACAATGAAGAGCCACTGTCCCCTTAGACAAGTATTGGAAAAAGAGGACTGGTCAGGTACATTATGATGGGTGTTGGTGACTGCCTGGTTCTGACCTCTCCACCCCCCACATCTGTGCAGAGAGACAAATACCCCGGGAAAGTAGGTTGAGAGCAGTCCATTTTCAAGAAATTGAAATCTTCATTCTGCAGAATTTATCGCTGTGCATAATTTCTCAAAAGAATTCATTTTGGATTGAAATATTGATATCACTGCTTCAGGTGGCTTGGTTTGGCCTGGGAGACATGTTACAAGGGTGATGGCTAAATCAAATGTTCATGATGGGAGGTCAGCTTCAATTTCAGTAGGGTGGCCCTTAAATTGATAGGCAGGATTCTTGTAGCTAGTATAAATCTGATCAGGTTCAGTCACATTCATGTACTCATCGTTTACACCTACTCTATTTGCAAGACTGATGTAATTTATATAGAGATCAATTTTAACTTGCAGCCTGGCTCCACAATGATGTAATTAATTTGATACTGCCTAGGGTGGTTAGTCCTAAGGTAGTCCTTCTTAAAGATAAGAAGGACTTTATAGAAGGATTAAAAGCAATTTAAGATTATTTTTTAAACAAGCAAGCTACACTTGTTTAAATGTCACCAAGTCTGAAGAACAGTGCCTATTTTTAATAGGTTAAAAGAATGGCTATAACTTTTTTACAGATGAAAGTTGAACAGGTTAAACCTGTCTTTGATGAAAAAAATATGTGTAAAGAAGTTATTTAACAATTAAACCATTATTGATCTGTTTAAACTCAATTAATATAAGCTTCTTACATCAACTTAAGCATGCAAAACGTGCTGGTTTTTCTCAATCATTTTTAAACTGTGCCCATACAGTACACCACTGCACGTAGGCAAGCTTGTGTTACAGTAAGGCATTTATTATGTAGAGTATTCAATTCCTTCTCCGCTCCTATGATCCCCTCTAGTGGTCAGCAATTGTCTGCTAGCCATTTCTTAGTACTACAAATTTTTTTTACCTCTTCTGTAGAGAAGGTCTGTTCTCCTCCTCATTTGAATTCAAAAGATCTGATTTTTTTATTCCTGTGCTGCGTATGAGAAGGACAGAGCAACCGACGCTTTGGAAACGTGCAGCTGGCGTGTCTGCGGGCAGTTTTACTTTCCCCACCAGGAGCAGACAGACTGTACACACCAGGAACAACCACAAGCCTGCTCTGCTGGCAGCGCAGAGACCAGGAGGTGACCTCTCTGCTGCAGCAGCACTCAGCAGGACCCTTCCACCCCACCCTCGCCATTGCGCAGTATGAGAATGCCCGGTGCCCACTGGCAAGCCTGGCACCAGGAACACTTCTCCAGCAGCTTTGAACAGCATAACAACATATGATTTGTCATATTCACACAAATAGTTCCGTAAGGGGCTGAGATTTACCTTAGTTTAGCGTCAATAGAAAATTGAGTTACGTCTTTTAGGTTTTATTAAGATTACAGGCAACTTGCAGTTGTAGAGATTTAATATGAATTGGCAGAAGACCTATCCCCCAAATTCCTATCTTCACCTTGCTTTCAACTTGGAGTGCTTTCCAATATATTTAAGAGAGAGGTAAACAGCTGCAGCTGCATGCTCAATTAAGATTTTATTTTGAATCGGTTCAAGTTGCTTCATGTCATTGGTGATTCAGTGTTATCTTCATTTTCTAACCTTGGCTGTGCATTTTTACTCCTTTTCCATGCTAGCTCCCTTACCTGACAGCTGAGGGAGATGGCTCACTGGCAGACTAGTGGAAAAGAAATCCTGAGAAAAACCAAAAAGCTCTAGGGCTCTGATGACCCAGCTGAAGCCACATATGCCTTTCACATGAAAGCAATGGCTGTGTGCTGAGACCTCTTCCTTTGGTGTTCCTGTTTGTATATTACAAAGTGCATGGGGCAAATGCAAAGTCCACTCCCGTGAGTGTAGGCTGCTACAAAATATTTTTTAGCCAGCTTTATCACATCTTTTTTTCCCTCCCCCTGTGATGGGAAACTCAGGAAAGGACATGGAGCGAGTTGTGGATGAAATGAATGGCAAAGTTGTGAGAAGGTGTTAAGCAACCTAAGTATATGATCACAACCAAAAACGTCTTTCACTTGTGGTTCTCAAGACACCATTCATGAAATTCAGACTTATATTTCCTCACATACATAATACCTCTACTGTAAAGAAAAGTTAGGATTTTTCAAAAAAATCTTGTGGAATTAAAACAGTGATTGATGTATGTGGTTGGCTATCATATATATGCGGCGTTATCACAAGAGAGTATGAGAAATTACTAGCTTATGTATTGTCCTGTAACATAAATTAGCAAAAGGATTGCAGGGAGAGACCCAGGGAATAGTGCTGCCACCTACTTGTACCACACAGTAAGTACTTCTTAAATTACCAGATTACTTTTTAGTTTTGATAGATTATGTTATGCTAGTTTCACTTCCAGTTGTTCCCAGCTCTTTTTCTTAGCACGCACTGTTGTGTGATACGAAAACTACTCGGTTTCTCACAACAACTGTACAGTGATGATTCACTGTGGGTAGCATAAATATGCAACTCTAGAAAAGAAAGGGAAAGAAAACTGTCTATTTCTGTCTATTTCTGTTTTCTCACTCAATTAATTGGACACTCTGTTAACTGGACATTAATGTTGTTTAAACTGGAGTTAGAGTTCTTCTTTTCAGAATCTCCACTCTCAGCTGCATGCTCCTTCATTTAGACAAATTATTACATTAACCCATTTGAAACAAAAGTCCTCTTAAAGCTCAGTCATATGGAGCAAGACACAGTTGAGTCGTGAAAGAGACCGCCGAGCTACTGGCACTGATGTACATCATATGGTCGACATAAGCCTATCAGACTTTAAGATGCTCTTCTTTCCACTGACTGCCATAAATAATGGCAGTTTTATTTCTAGATTTCTGTCTCTGTGTGTGGGAGGATGTCATGGCTGTCCTGATTCCCATTTTTTTTAAGCTTAGTAAGGCCACATCTTCTGCTAAATGGAAATAATTCAAAATATTTGCTTCAAAAATTGTGGAGTTTTCACTCATTAAGAATATCTATGTTGTAATTGCCTCCATCTGTTTGCATGCCTTTACAAGTCTTCATCACAGTTTCAGCTGCTGGATTTTCTGAGGGTCCATATAAGACAACACTGGTAAAAAAAAAAAAAAAAAGCAGAATTTTCCATCTAGTTACTAGGAAATATATATACAGCTGAGGTAGATGAAATCAAAAACTCTGAGGAGCTAATGTAGCAATATTGTATTACAGGGAATTTGGGGGATGCTTCACCAGAAGTGGCTGTGAATGACGGATAGAACACGGGTAGTTTGGGACTAAACAGACAGAAGAAGCTGGCACTAGCTTGTGTCTGTCTCTCAACATTGCTGTCACTAAGAAAAGCTTGGAAATGTGAATTGAGACCCCTCAAAATAGAAGACAAATCCGGAGCAGGGCAACAGGGACAGCCATTGGGCCAGGAGACAAGGCTGTGAGAGCTTGGACACTCCTCACTAAAGGAGGACGGCAAGGACCAACCTATACAGAAGGTCATAGAATCACAGAATTGCCTAGGTTGGATGGGACTCCTCAGATTATCAAGTCCAACCACCAGTCTAACAGAGAAAACCACACTAAACCATGTCCCTCAGTACCACAGCTACCTGTCTCTTAACTACCTCCAGGGATGGTGATTCAACCACTTCCCTGGGCAGCCCGTTCCAATGCCTGACAACCCTTTCAGTGAGGAAATTCTTCCTAATATCCAATCTAAACCTCCCCTGGTGCAACTTGAGGCCACTTCCTTTTGTCCTACCACTTGTTGCTTGGGAGAGACTGACCCTCATCTGATTACACCCTCCTTTCAGGTAGTTGCAGAGTGAGAGATGGTTTCCCCTCAGCCTCTTTCTCCCCAGGTTAACAACCCCAGCTCCCTTGCTGCTCCTCTTAAGATTTTTTCTCCAGACCCCTCAGCAGCTTCGTTGCCCTTCTCTGGACACGCTCCAGCACCTCAGTGTCTTTTTTGTAGTGAGGGGCCCAGAACAGGACACAGCACTTGAGGTGGGACCTCACCAGTGCCTGCTGCAGGGGGACTATCCCTTCCCTAGCCCTGCTGGCCACACTGTTCCTGATAGAGGCCAGGATTCTGTTGGCCTCCTTGGCCACCTGGGCACACTGCTGGCTCACGTTCAGCCGACAGTCAACCAACACCTCCAGGTCCTTTTCCACCAGGCAGCTCTCCTGCTGCTCTTCCCCAGGCCTGTAGCGCTGCTGACTGCGGGGAGGTCGGACTAGATGACCTTTGGAGGTCCCTTCCGGCCTGGGCAATTCTATGATTCTATGATTCTATGGGGTGGTTGTGACCCAAGTGCAGGACCCG
>NW_015090839.1:13631868-13744956 GCF_001431845.1 Calidris pugnax
AGAGGCCTGGTGGCAGCCGGGCCCGGGCTTCTTGCCTTGCCCGGGGAGCGGGGTCACGGCGGCGGCCTTGGGCTTGCCCCGGTAGTAATGGGGGGAAGACGAAAGAAGCGCGGCTGCGCGGGCGTTTGTTGGGGTACAGCGAGCTGAGGCTGAGGGGCGTTTGTTGGGGTACAGCGAGCTGAGGCTGAGGGGAGACCTCACTGCTCCCTACAGCTGCCTGGAAGGAGGTTGCAGAGGCGGGGGTCGGGCTCTTCTCCCAAGTAACAAGCGATAGGACAAGAGAAACGGGCTCAAGTTGTGCCAGGGGAGGTTTAGATCGGATATTAGGAGAAATTTCTGCACCAAAAGGGTTCTTAAACATTGGAACAGGCTGCCCAGGGAAGTGGTTGAATCACCATCCCTGGAGGTATTTAAAAAACGGGTAGCCATGCTGCTGAGGGACATGGTTTAGTGGTTTTGTCAATGTTAAGTTGATGGTTGGGAAATTTCTGCACCAAAAGGGTTCTTAAACATTGGAACAGGCTGCCCAGGGAAGTGGTTGAATCACCATCCCTGGAGGTATTTAAAAAACGGGTAGCCATGCTGCTGAGGGACATGGTTTAGTGGTTTTGTCAATGTTAAGTTGATGGTTGGCCTCGTCCCTTAAGGGTTACTTCCAACTTAGACAATTCTGTGATTCTGTTCTATGAAAAGTGGCGGTGTTTGGCCATACTGGGGGGGCTGGATGGCTCCGAGCAGCCGCCGGCAGAGGGGGCGGGGGCGGCCCGGTCCCCCCACAACACACGCCGTGCCCGGGGCCTGCGGCGGCGGAACGCAGCGGCGGGCGCGGGTTGCGGAGGGCCGGTTTTGAGGAGGGCACAGCGCGGCGCGGCGGGGAGCCGGGGTGCCGGCATGAAGGAGCTGGCGCCCGGGCTGAAGATGGAGTGTGACATCTTGGACGCGCTGGAGGCCTTGGGGTAAGCGGGGAGCAGCAGCGGCCGCTTCTCCTCGGCGGGGCGAGGGGCCGAGGGGAGCCCGCCGCTGCGCTACACGGCCCTGCGGGGAGCGGGCGGGAGGCCGGGCCGGAGGCGGGGGCCGAGGGGAGCGGGGGCGTTTGTTGGGGTACAGCGAGCTGAGGCTGAGGGGAGACCTCACTGCTCCCTACAGCTGCCTGGAAGGAGGTTGCAGAGGCGGGGGTCGGGCTCTTCTCCCAAGTAACAAGCGATAGGACAAGAGAAACGGGCTCAAGTTGTGCCAGGGGAGGTTTAGATCGGATATTAGGAGAAATTTCTGCACCAAAAGGGTTCTTAAACATTGGAACAGGCTGCCCAGGGAAGTGGTTGAATCACCATCCCTGGAGGTATTTAAAAAACGGGTAGCCATGCTGCTGAGGGACATGGTTTAGTGGTTTTGTCAATGTTAAGTTGATGGTTGGCCTCGTCCCTTAAGGGTTACTTCCAACTTAGACAATTCTGTGATTCTGTTCTATGAAAAGTGGCGGTGTTTGGCCATACTGGGGGGGCTGGATGGGTAGTTTCAGTGTGGGACCTCTGGTCTGGCACTGGCTGGGCTGCCCAGAGCAGCAGCAGAGCAGAAACAGTGTGAAATTTAGTTTAATTCTCAGTTATCACCAGTACTGTAGAGCAGTGAGTTGTTAATGTTGGGAGGAAATTACTTTGACTAAATGCTCGGTTTAATACTTGGATTCTTGTCTGTTTGGCATGTATTGAGACTTGAAACTCCCGTTTTCACATACACATGTGATGTGTCAAAATGCCACCTCCTATTTTCTGACAAATAATTTTGTTTACCAATTACCACGCATTTTTTGGTGTGTTTAAAAGAAGTCTGAATTATTCCTTGATGAAAGTAACTTACAAAGATTAATTTATTTCAGTGTAGGTACTAACCAGCTTATAGTAAAATGTTCTAAAATGTGTATATTTTATGGTAAACTTGCTTCCTATCGCCACTGTTTATTTCTCTGTGCAGGTACACGGGTCCCCTGTTGGAGGAGGAAGCCCTGAAGAAAGCAGCAGAAAATGGATTGTCTTCACCAGAATTTTTTCAGCTTTGCGTTTGGTTAGGTTCCCAAATAAAGTCACTTTGTAATATGGAAGAAAGCATCACTTCAGCAGATGGTATATGAGTGTTAATTTATTAAAGCAATTTAATATTCAGTGATTTTAGCCACAGATTGTTCAGCTAATAGTGAAAATACAGTGTTGAAGTTTAGAAGCTAGCTGAAAGGTAGCCAAACTGAGGCTGATAATTTGCATCTATGCGGCTCTTAGATTAAGGTCTCGTGAAGATTCTTTCAAAGGAAAACAAAAAGAAAAAGGTGGTTTGGGTTTTGGTTTTTTATCTCTACATAAATATAAAAAAAACATATATGCATCCTATGACTGGTTCTTACATGTAATTGTATTTTGATGACTTAAATTCCAGTGCCTGGTATTTTCAGCTAGTTGCTGCAGTGCAGTGTTCCATTCAGCACTGCATGTAGATAAGTGAGTTTCTCCTTTATGCTACCTGATTCTTCCTATTGAGTGCTGGAACTTGGATGATATTTTATATTGCTTATGTTTTCACAAAAAAAGTAGTAAAACCAAGACCAACCACTGAAAGCAATGGGCTCATGACTCCTGTAACTTGTTCATCAGAAAACTAGCTAGAGTGATACATTTTTTTGTGACATAAGCTGTTCACTTCCTAGTGATGTTCATTTACATTCCTGTCGTCAAAGGCTGCTGTAGCATCCCCTTCTCATTCAGAGCATGAGTTCGATATTGCTGTAGCTATTAAAGGCTTGTCTGCTTGTGTGTAGGACTTCTATACGAAGAAGGAAAATGTTACTAGGGTGGAAGGTGATAAATCTTGGTTTGGGCTATTGATACCTGCAATTTAAATGTATATGTTAAGAAAATTAGATTACAGTTTGATGTTAACTTTGTGTTTCTTTATTCCCATAGGTGATAAAGATATAGAGAGTTTCCAGCTTGAGATTAGTGGCTTTCTCAGAGAAATGGCTTGTCCTTATTCATCACTTGTATCTGGAGACATCAAGGACAGATTAAGAGAGAAAGAAGATTGTCTTAAACTCCTCTGTAAGTTATAGCTGTTTCTCCCATTTATAATACAGTATTTTACATGCATGCTCTGTCGTTGTACAATTTAGATTAAATAGTTCTTTATGTAAGTGTATGTGTACAATCATTACAACCTAGCTCAGCATGCATCGGCTCACTTGTGCAGAAGTCAAAAATAGAAAAGTATTAGAAAACTATTTTAGTAGAAAAAAAAAAAAAAGTGGTTCAACCTATTGCAGCCTCCCAGTCCCTCTGTTGGTCCAGTTCCAGCTCAGCTGAAACTGAGACTTGGCTTCCCGTGTTTCTGAGAGCTTTCTGGGCTTAGAAGAAAATGCTACGTGATTTGAAGGTGCTGAAAGCAGGATTGAGAGAAGCAAAGTCTAGGTTTAAGCTCGATTTGAACAAAGGAGTAGCAGCAGGAACCAGCGTGATAATACAAAACTAGCCAAGGAACTAGGGGCCTGGTGGCAGAAGTGGGTTAAGCAGTTAAATACGATACACAGACTGAAGGTGGGAAGTCAAGTGAGAGTTAGTTCAGGTGAAGAATGGGAAACTGATACTGAACTGATCCAGGACAGAACTGAGAAAGAGTCTCCCTTTTATCATGGTCTTATTATAAATGTACATATTGTATTTGCGTATGAGAATGTGGACGCAGATATACATGTGTCTCTAAATCTGCCATTATGACACTTTTCTCTCCAGTATTTTTAAGTACAGAACTCCAGGCTTTAAAGATATTGCACAGCAAAAAAATTAAAGGCTCTCATTTGGAAAAGCACAATGAAGTTTATCAGGAAGTGCAAGCTATTTGCGATGCGCTGGGCCTGCCCAACTCCTCATCTTCTGATATTCCTGTTTTGTTAACCAATGTGGAACAAAAGGTATGGGCTTTTATGTGTTCTCTCTATTGTTAAACTATAAGCATTATCTCTGTAAGCATCTGTCTTAGAGTTAAGGGCCCAACAGTCTAATCCATAAAAGCCCTATCTGACAAGTACAAAGGAATTTTTATTCTGAAAGCCAGCTTAGTGTTTAAGTTAAAATGTTTTAGTTATGAGGTGAAGTATTTCAGCATTTCCCTGAGGATGCACTGTACCTGATGAGGCATGCTTTAAGGTATGAGTTGAAGTAACAGTTTGCTGGTTACCCATTCAAATGTGCAGCAGCAAGCAGAAGAATTCGGGTAATAACTGTGTGTTGACGTACCTGTAGTCATTTCTGGGATATATTTAAATTTAATATCCAAAACTTAAATTTTTGCTTTTTTGTTCATGAATTTTTTAATTGCAAGTATTGATTTGTGAGTGCCATTTCCTTACTTGCAGAAGAGGATGAAAATGGCAATAGGCAGTGAATAAGCCAACTTGGAGCTTAAACAACAGGATGGTTCTTTTGGTTGCGTCCCATCCGTTCTAACTCGTTTCACTGATGTGATCCTTAATCTGACTTCCTCGCTGCAGAATGTAAATAGGCTCTGGGGGTGGAATTAATTCTCTCTATCAGGCAGCTAAAAGTTTTGATTTTTATTTCTCCCTACTATTTGGGGAGAGAATGGGAAACTGATGACCTTTTAAGAATTATGGTAGATACATGGAATGAATCTCTCTCTGCTGCTGAGTCTTTAATAATTTTACATGATTGTGCTTTTTTTCTTCCTCCTTCCCTTCTCATTGGCCAGCTGAACATTCAGAGGTTTTTGGGAGAGGGCCTGTTACTTGTGTGGTTTTATTGCATCTGTATATCTTCAATGTGACAAGACGAAATCTTTAATAGATTCATTTATGCAAAGCAGCATCCAGATGATGGTGAAAATGCCTGTTCCAGCACTGTTAACTTTGTGTTAGACTTTTGTGGCCAAGTCTAGCATTTGGCAACAGAACTAGCTTCCAATTGTTACATTCCCTTAGTTGTAGTAAAATGAGTAATATAACTAATCCTACTGCCTATATGCACTTGACAAATTTGCGATGTAGATGTTGCTCTGTTATAATTGGGAGGGGAATTGGTGTGCCATAAAATATTTTTGTATAGAGGTTGGTCATGTAGTGAAAGTATTCAGGAAATCTTTTTGTAATGGATGATAAACCAGAAGATGCGTATTTGGTTTTATGAATCTGCTAAAACATATGTGCTATATTTGATCTTATGAGTAGCAAATTGTGCTGAAAGAAACGTAAATATCATTTGTGTTCTGAGAAGAAGTATGTTTCATTTCAGATAAAGGACGTTCTCTCAAAAGTTCAAAATAACCATGTGGGGAAATCACTGCTAACACAACCTCTGAATTCTGACCAAGTGGTAAAAAAAAGTCTCTCAATTTCTTTTCTGTATTTAATGGGATGGTGAAAATTAATGCATATGGCTTCATCTAACTTTGTCCATTTTACGGTCACTGTTCTGTTGCTAAGTATTAATGCTAAAATTCAATTGTTAAATATTAACAATGCTAATCACATACTTCCAGAATTAATGTTATAAAACAGACTGTGTGTTGATTCATCCACTGATTAACTTGCAAAATACTTTCTGTATACATACTACTGTAGCACTATACAGACGCACCCCTAATTTTTTGTAGTTTATAGTGATCACCTGGGGTTAGATATCTTAGTTGCTGAGTGGGGTTAACTTTAAATTGACTTCTATAACTTAATAGATTTGAATGTTTGGATTTTTTTTATTGTAACGCTGCAGGAAAAATTGGAAAAAATCAATGATGCTCTTCGCAGTGAGTATGAGTGTCGGCGACGTATGTTAATGAAGAGGCTGGATGTGACAGTACAGTCCTTTGGCTGGTCTGACAGAGCAAAGGTAAGCTTGCTGTGTTTTTTTCTTCCTGTAGGTGGGAGTCTGCTACAATTTCCCAGGTCTTCCTACTGAATATGCATACCCTGTAAATCCACTGCTGTTACTGCTGCCTTCTTTGCAACCAGTTTCTCATCTCCGGATGTAACATCCAACTCCGAGATATTGAGGAAGGGGAAGTATTTGATCAGATGGCACAGTCCATCCTTTGTGACTCTTTATACCTTCACAATTATAAATTCTAGCATCATCTGGGGTTTCTCACTTTAGTAAGTTTACGTCTCCCATTTTTCTTTCCTGTATCTGCCCCCCCCAATCACGTAAACAAGGAGGGAACCTCAGCATTTCTCATGCAGATGCAAGAGGAAGGCAAAATCTGCGCCTTCACTAGATAGATGGGGTGCAAAGAGTGACTGCCCATAAAAACAGTGAGATTACGGTGACTGCTACCTATCTTGGGTTCAAAGCTACTGAATAAACAGATGGTCTGTTGAGCGGGGTATTTGAATACCAGCTTGTATGAGAAAAGCACACAATTACTTGTAATCTTCCAAGTGGCTAAAAATTCCAATCCACTCCTGGATTTTCTCTGCTGGTATCATTTTAATTGTGATCGTTTGAACTCTTTCCCAGCACTCTGTATATCAAAAAATAATCATGATTTAACCAGTCTGATATTTCTTAGCTAGAAACATATATTGTTTCTATCCAAAAGAGTTGGGTGTAAGGTACAAAAAGTTTGTAATTTAATGAATGTATATTTGAGAAGCTGGAGGCAGAAGTTTTTGCTTATGAGATGCAAAATCAACTTCCCTTCCAAAGCTTTGTGTAGAAAGCTTAAGATGGATAAGTCTTAAAACTTCGAAAGCTTACTGAAAGTGTGGATTGTTACAACTCTTCCTGGTGTCACAGTTTGTGACTAACACATGCAGACAGAATCAGTTTCATGAGTCTCACTAAGTATAACTGGAAGACATGGGTCTGGATGCTGCTCAGTGCCTTTGAATGGCTCACTATTTAATTTCTGCAGGGGCTGTGAAAGCTTTTATGCTGCAAGAAAGGAAAAGGAGCTCAAAAGAAAATTTAACTCACACAAGCCAGGAAATGTCCCTATGTGTATAACTTCTTTATAGCTCTACTAATACAACTATTTCTTTTCAAATTTAAAGTATACTTCTAAAATGTAGTTTAATTTGTTTGTTAGCTTGACTCTTTTTCCCGCCATTAAATAGGTATTGATACCTTTCACTGCTTTTGATGGTGTGGAACTTTTTGTGCCTTTTTTTTTTTTTTAACTTGTTCAGTCCCCAAGAGGGGTGAGTTTGCAGATTGAAGTGGATCCATAAATGGTGTAGTAATTGCCTCGCCAAACAGTCATGTGAAGGAACAGCATCCCTTGTCTGGTCCATCCAAGACTGAATATTTTTTTTCTTCTGAAGATAATTCTAGATTGTCCCAGAAATTGCATTTATTTTTCTTTTTTGTTAAACAAATGCAAATCTTATTTTCTCCCCTTCTCAGTCTCAATTTTTCATGGCTTGCAGAAGTGTTTTGCTGCATTGATACATTTTATTTTTTTTCACAATTTGACCTTACTTTGAAGCTGCTCTCTGTTCATAATTTTGAAGTAATATGTTAAATATGGCTCAATGTAAAGCTCTTGAGAGTGGACTCTTAAATTTAGTCTTTAGATACATTGGAAAACATAAAAGAATCTGTTTGATGCCAGTGGATAGGAGAGTTTCTTTTGTACTGGTGCTAAGTTTAGGTATCAATTAAATATAATCAGCAGCATTTTTTTGTACAATAACTCCATCAGTATGAAGAGAATTGGTAACAACTGGCACTGCATCTAGTAAGATAACCTAGATTTTCAGACATTGCACCCTGTGTTCAAATAGAAACTTACTGAGGCAAATACATGGTTTACAGTAATTCTATGCCTAGCAAGTAAGCTGTATTTGATTTTATCATTTAGGTAAAAACAGATGACATAGCACGAATCTATCAGCCCAAGCGCTATGCATTATCTCCAAAGTCAACTATTACATTAGCTCACCTTCTTGCTGCTCGAGAAGATTTATCAAAGATCATAAGAACAAGTAGTGGATCAACGCGGGAAAATACAGTCTGTGCAATCAACAAGGTAAACTTTTTCTTTCTGGGATGTGGTGAAAAGAGGTGGGAGTTTACAGACCTATCAAAAGTAATTCTGGAATTATACTCTTTGCTTAATACTTTCTTTTTGCAAGGTACTTGGTGCTTTAAGAAAGGAAAGTTTGCAGCATTCCAGTAAACATTGCAGCAACTTCTTTTTTTATCTTATTACACAGCCAGTCCTGCAGCAGGGTGAAACAGTAGTGCAGATGAGAAGGAACGGGGTGGTGGGTGGGTGTGCGTGCGTCTGTATTTAAGTGACGTCTTGAGTTCAGTGGAACTGCACACCTCAGGTTAAGGGTACGTGTAAGTCTTTCTGCTATCAGTTCCTGGGCTGCCTGTTGCTAGGATTATGTTGTTCGGTTCATAAACCAGCATCTTTAGTTTATCAGTATATTATAAACCACAAAAGTTTCTGTGGACGTGTCATTTTGCTGCAAAGTAAAATTACTCAGTTTGACTGCACTAATAAATCAGCATTGTACTGCTTTCTTGTGCATGAAGAAAGCTGAAGCTTGTGAGTAATGACATTAGTTTCACCATTCAAATGGTAACTAAGCCTGTTTTTATTAATGCTTTATTTACAGATTTTTCTAGAGTTTCGTGCTTCATTTAGATGCTTTTTAATATGTTTTGATCCCAAAGAATTTGAAATTTCCTAGTTATTGTAGGATCTCAGAGAAAGTTTTTTTTCTTGAGAGGACTTTGTTGGAGTGCCTTGGAGTGACCAGAGTATGTTAACATTCAGCACACCGAGAGTTTAGGAAATAGGAAAGCAACAACACCTGCTTGGATACCTCTTTGTTATTCAACTTAATGTTTTGTGTAACTTTGTCCAGTACAGTCTCCCTTTTTCTACACTGAGTAATACCCATCAAAGTCAAGGTCCCTTTATTTTTCTTTTGTTGAAAGTGTTCCTGCAGTATGTTATGTATTTTGTCCATTCCAGCTCTCTACCAGGCGTCAGTAGCCTCTAATCTAAGGCAAACTGGTGTTCCTTTTAGACTTGCACATCAGTTTGCCAGTTTATGGGTCTTTTGCTGTTTGGGTAGGAACTTGAACTTTGAAATTTAAGTAGAAGAGCTGCATTGTAAGGAAGCTTTTCTGTTTGAGTATGTATTTATATATTCATATATATCGTTTATTGTAATACTAATACTTCACATGTGTGTAGTTTTCTTCATGAAGATTTCACAAAAGTAATATAAGCTAGTTAGCTGCAGTTATTTCTATTTTACAGGTAGAAAGTGGGGTCACTTTCAGAGTTCTGTTGTGTTGTGGCAATTTACAAGAACAGGAAATAGGAATTCTGCTGTCAAGCTCCACACTGAGGGGACAGTATTTCCTGTAAAGAGCATTTTGTCCATAGGACAAGAACCCTGTGTGCCTTCAAGTTATTACTATTAAAACTAAAAATGACATATTTTTCCATATAGGTTCTGATGGGGAGAGTACCTGACCGCGGAGGCAGACCAACAGAGATTGAGCCACCTCCTCCTGAAATGCCTCCTTGGCAAAAAAGACAAGACGGTGGTGGAAGAGGTGGCTGGGGAGGTGGTGGTGGTGGAAGGGGCAACTGGGGAGGTGGAGGGGGTAGAGGAGGAGGAGGTGGTGGTGGTTTTGGAGGTGGGGGGTTCAGAGGTGGTGGAAGGGGTGGAGGTGGCTTCCAAGGTGGAGGTGGCTTCCAAGGTGGAGGTGGCTTCCAAGGTGGCAGGGGAAGTTATGGTGGCAGGGGTGGCTATGGTGATCCATATGGTGGAAGAGGAGGGGGAGGATACCGAAGATACTAAAATACTGTAAATATTAGCAGAGTAACTGGCAAAATATAGTGGTGGTGTTTACTGGTATCAGGAATTTAGATACGTTAACTTGGGTTTAGGTTAGAATTAAGTACGATCATATGAATCGTTGCATTAGACCAACTGATGTTGTCATTGAATTCTTTTAGTTAACTGAACAAAACTTTTATACTAAAATGTGACAATTAAAGTCCTTGTTTTTCGTATTGCTCATATGGTGTTTTTTAAGATGTTTTATTTAAAATAAGCCTCAGAAAACTGAATAAAACCCTTTCTAAACAAAGAAAAATATTATTTAATGTTTAGGCCTCTCTAATTATTGCATGTTGCATGTCCACTGCCCTGCTCCAAAATGCTGTGTATTAAAAACAAAATAGACCTAAGAACTATATGCAACCAAGACTCTAGAATGCTGCTTTCAGGCTTTTTCTTTTTATCTAGTTTTCATGTGGGACGTGTAAATGAATTTTAATGTCAGATGTTAAAATCCTTAAGGCTTTGGTCAGAATTAGTCTATTAGATTTATTACTCTTCCAGAAATTCACATAAAAGTAACATTCTGAACTAATACTCTACAGAAACTAGTAAGGGTTGGTTTGTATGTTTATAAGTATATCAGGTCAGAACGTGTACCATAAACTCAGAATCATGGTGAGTTTTGATAGTATCTATTTTCATTTTACCTGTTTTCCATCTTATTGGTGTTTCATAAAAATATTTTAAGATCAGATTGGGCAGGAAACGTCTGCAGCCATCATGTCTGGTAAGAGTTCATTTATATACTCTTTCTGAATCAGCCTTGAGACATAAAGGTTAAATAAGCTGAGCTTCTTGAGAAAAAAAGAAAAGAAATGGTATGTTCTTTTTTTTTCCTCCCCTTCTCTCCACCCCTCATGCTCTCTGTTTGGGAATTGCTGATGCCCAGCTGATAAGACATCTCATACAGCAGTTGTCCTTCCTCAGTGACTTCTCTCTCTTACTCTGCCAGCCAGTTGTTCTGCTCACCTGTTCTGCTCAAACTCTTGATATGTTACTGGGGTGCCTTCTCCAACATAGACAGGGTCACTCTAGAGCAAAGGAGTTAGCTTTCATATGGTTATTGCTGTAAATACACGTAGACAAGAATTAAATTTAGAGCTGCCAGTTAATGACAGTTTCTGCCGTCCAGCATCTTTTAGATCTCCTCCCCTGCTGTGAGGCCGTTCCTGAGTACAGAGGGGGGACAGGGAGATGATGCCCAAATATATACTTAAGGCAGTATTTACCAGGGTCAGGGAGGCATCTGATAAATCTCGGGGTGTCTGATTGCATAGCACAGAAACCTTGAAGTACTTCAGTTGAGTACGGCAGGTTGGTGTAACGGCAGGTTGAACTTTAGGACCTGATGTTGGTTTTATGTTCCACAGGTATGAATTCTTTCTGCATAAATTTCCTGTTGATGTCCATTTTTGGTGTGCTTTAAAGATGTTGTTTTATCTTCAGGAACTTGTGCGTTGTGTCCTGTTTCATAGGCAGCTTTATGCATTAATGTAAAGCTCCTTCAGATTATTATCTCTTTCAAAAGCCTGTGTCAGGTTTTATCAATTACCCATCACCAGCCTTTTCATTTGAAGTTTTAATCCAGATAAACTTCAGAAGTTTCGCTCCTGTTGTTTCCTCTCTGATCATAGTCTGCTTGAGAGTGCTGCTTGTGGTGTGGTAGATACAGTCTTGCCCATACTTCATGGTCCCAGCAGGTGCCTAATGAAAAAGGCCAGGAGTTTTTCTTGTTTGAACATGTTTGTTTGGGTGCGAACTCTGGAAATAATGGCTTAACTTCAGCCAACTATTAGCAATATAGTTCTTTTGCCAAATTTTTCTACGCTCCTTTCTGGCCTAAACTGTTGTCAGCCTCAGCTGTCCTTATGGAGAGACCCTTGTGAGTCGTGTGGGAGCGTAGTACTCGTTTTCATGCTTTTTTGAGCTTGATTTTTGCCTAATGCTCTGGAATAGCTCACAAATTGATGACACGCAAGCGAGACCACTGGCCTTGGAGGTGAAGTGTCAGTCAACAAAGGAATGGAGACAGTAGTTTTTAAGAACCAAAGCCTTAATAGAAAATTCAGTTTGCTCATCCCAATGTTATTTTTTGCTACAAGTAATTTCCAAACAGCAGTCAGGGAAATATGACAGGAAAATCAGATGGCTTAGCTGTGCAGCAAGATTTGACCAGTCTTAAGATGCAAAGTTGCCCTGGTTTAGTTGAGCTGTTGTAGCTGTGGCTGTGCCTTGGTGCTTGTACACTCAGCAGAGTATCCTGGTGGTAGCAGGCAGGAGAGGTTCATAATGAAGGAAACCATCAAGTGAACCAGCTTTGTGCCCAATATAGAATTCTAACAGTTAAATTACTTATTAGCTTATTTCAATTGTCTTTACATAGATCATGTAAAAGATGAAAATTTAAATAGGTTGGGGATTTTCTTTTTTTAATCTGGGCATTACAGTTTTTCTTAAATAATTCCAAAATGTGAAGCCAGTAGTTGAGAACTGAAGTAAGCACCACCACGTTTCATAGAGGTATCTTTTTGTACTCTGTTGTCAGAATGTATGCCTTTAATTTATCAAAAGATGCAATAATACCATGAAAAAAATTGAGTTAAACATACATATTTGTATGTTTGTCTTGGAAAAAAAAAAGTCTTTTCAAAAATTCTGTTGTGAGTAAAAGATTTTCATTTGTTTGTGAGCTTTTTTGTGTTTATTCACACTTAGTGACTATCTACCTGAATAGTGTTTTGTTGGATCAAGACTTGAAAACCAGGTTGGGTTTTTTTCAGAGTGTGAGTGAGACAGTTTTGTTAACGGCTGTAAACACTAAGGAATAAAGTACTGTATTTGAAGTCATTTGCATCACTTGTGTAGTGTGATTGTAAGGAATAATTCCTGCTGGTGATTTACAATAGTGATGAAATTTACTTTTTATGGTAATGAAAAATAACTGAATTATTTTTGACCAAAATGGAGAACGCTGGAGATAACAATATAGGAAAATTTCAACAGAGAAGGTATGTAACAAATGTATGGCTATTATGTTGTCTGGGATTACTAAGGAATCTCATTTAATTTTATTTTAGTGAAAAAAAATACATAGGTCTATATGATCATTACTTGTGTCTTTATGTAAACTAAGGAAATATCGTCTAATTACTTCTGAAACTTTCATTTTTTAATTTTATAATTATGAAGTAAAATATCTTGTGTTGTCTGTGCAAGCCTGTAGAGCAGATTTGCCCCCATAACCAGGAATTGTGTTCTCGGCGGTGAGTCTGCGCTCCTTCTCTTCTTCCCTCGCCTCCCTCAGCTGATTGAAGGTAACTGAAGGGATGTTCATTACCCCATATAAACACGTATTTGAGATACAGTATTTTGAGGTTTATTATGAGATAAAGAAGTCTTTCTGGTGGTACAGTGGTGCCTGTGTAATAGCCAGCATTTGCAGACATGACAGAAGCCTTGTTTGAATTCAGCTATCATGCTGTGAAATCTATGCAGAATTTGTGTTGTTAACAAAAGCCAGGGATTGTGCTAATGAAGGATTGTGCTTTGTAATACTTGAAGTAGCGAAACAGTGTCTGTACTGTGTCAACCATTAAAATACCAGAAGAATAATCTGCAAATACTGAGCTTATTAGGTTTTCTCAGGAGCGGTTCCAAGGCTCACAGCAGGTGAAGCCAGACGAGGGACTCTGGTAGGAGGTTAATCCAGCAGCAGTGTCGCAGGTGACAGAGTCAAGGAAGATGAATACAGCTCGTTTAGATTTCTTTGAGATACAAACTCGGAGGCATGAAGGGCAATTTTAACATCTTTTTCTATTATAAATATTAAACAAAAAAATCTTACAATTTATATAAAATCTTTACAATCTGTACACTTCTTTTGCAATCTTCGCAAACAGCATTAAAACAAAATTTTTTCAAGTTGCCATAGAGATCAGTTACAACAAAATAACAGACTGATACCATAACAAAAAGCTATTTCCAGAAACATATATAAGCCACTTTAAAGGCAGTTGTGTTTAATCTGATGTGAGCAGTAGCCCTGCCTTGTTAATTGTTATGTTACTCAGTCTATTTACTTTTATCTTTAAACAATCAGAATTTACACTTTAAAAATAAACAGTAGTTGGGATGGGGGGGCACTTCTTTTTTTCTTCCTGTATGTACACGAAATACAGCTGAGCCTGGAGAAGGACCAAAGGTGAGTGCTTTTCATTTAAATTAGCCATGACAAGATAACTTTCACTATCAGTGTTTGCTAACATGACTTTTAAACAGCACTTAGTACTTGTATTTTTTATTTTTTTTCCCTGGCATAAAGCAGCTTGAAGATTAATACAGATGTGAGTGATTTTTGTTCAGTAGCTTGGTCAGTTTCAGCAGTGTCCCAGAAGGGGCAGTCTCTGCTATTAGTCTTTCATGCAGCAGAAAAGGATGTAAGAAGGGAACTACCACCACAACAAACCAACCAACCAACCTACCCCCAGCTGTACGGGGCTTTGGGCAAACAGAGAACCTGAAGGTACGTGGAGAGCTCTGAAATTCTCCAGGTATCAACTGACTTCTTTTAAGCAGGAAGTTTTCAGCAAAGACGAAGCACCCCACACTTGTTCTGTAAGGGGTTCCTGCAAACAGATCCCTTTTAAATCATCCTGATTGAGTGTAGGAACTAGGAGACAACACAAACGCTGTTAGCATTTAGGACTGTACAAAACTATGGTCATCCCTCCATTTTGAGTATTAAGTACTTAGTACTCAACAGGCGAGTAACACAGTAGCCTTTGGGCCAGCTGCTGACATGAGGGAATTTTTCTTTTTCAATAAGAGCTTGTTCATGATCTCCACAGCCCAGAGTAGACAAATTGTATGTGTACACACAAACTCTATTAGAATCCAGAGTTTAGACCACAAGGGAGCAGAGTTATCTTCGCTGCACAACAAGATTTATCAGTCTTAGCTACTCTTTGGGGGTATTTTTGAAATATATGAAAATATGTTTGACATTTATCGTGTTTATTTTAATTGTTGCAGAAGCAGACTTTTATTTGCTAAATGCCTTGCTCTACTTCCCTGAATAGAGGACAAAATCAAGCAGCTTACAGAAAATGCACAAAGCAAATTTGCAGACATGACCTGATCAAAGTGCACTTCCATGTTAATTGTTAATAATTCAGGTTTAGTGTATGAGGAAAAAGCTGCACAATCTTTACAGCTGCTGGGTTTTGTCATACGCATTTCAGTTCTTTACATACCATATGTATTTACAGTAAGGTAACACAAAATCTGCTAAATCTATTTCCCTCCATTTGTTTTTACTTAGACACAGAGATGCAAGCACAATCCAAGTTCAAAACAAGAATTTAGAATCACTAAATTGGCAAACAGTTTCAAATTGACTTTTTTTTTTTATAAATAAAGCATTCATATGCTTGACAATGACTGTAAATTGTGGATGGAACATACATTTGTAGCACTTTGAACACAAAGCACACATGCTATTGTAACAGGTTGGCTAAATTTCAGTCCATAACGTACTTCATAAACTAACTTACAAGTTTTGAGGAGCACTAAGTGGACTTTGTAAATAAATACATCAAAGTCATAAGTTTCTGATGTTTACCTGTGTGATGGCAAATCCCTGTTCGATAAACGCAAGCAAGTTTTATACAACTGTAAGTGTATGGATTTGCTTGGAGTGCAAAGGCAGTTTTAGAACTGGCTATTCTGACAAGTAGGTTTAATCAGTAACTTGAAAGACTGTTTTGTTGCCTCTTACCAATATGTACACTTTGTAGCTTTAAGAAAAGTTACCTCCCTAGCACCTTTTACTATACAAAATTTACACACAGAAGAGCACACTCGTCTTGCCTCTTTACCTAAAGTGCATGTGAAATCTACAAGAGAGAAAATGGAGACACCTTGGTTACGCCCAGAAGACATTAGGAGCTCTGGAATACAGGAACTGTTGCACTGGGGTTACTGTACAGTTCCCCTCAGATATATGGCCCTCAAGGTCTTACTTGACAATCGTGTCCACTTTGACATGAGAGAAGAAGCATCAGCCCTGTCCTGTATCTACTGGACGTGGACAGCCAGCTGTCCTTTAAAGCCAAACAAGTAGGGCTGAGTGTGCCAAGCTGTAGCGTGGAACACAAGAATGGGATCGGTATTCAATGGAAACTCTCTATAGTCTCATCTGTTTTACCTTGACAAAGGTAAGTGTTTGAGCAGCAGGACTTCTAAAATTCTGCAAGAAGGTTAAAAAAATTGTCAGTTTATCTTAAAGTCTAAGGATCAAATATCATTAACTTAGCTACTTATTTAATATTCTTATTAAATTTTGGAAATAAAGATGACAGTTCACCTCATGATTTTAATTGGGTTCAGCCACAAAGAGAAGGAACTGTTTCTCTTAATAGAATATTTCTACAGTTTTACTTAAATAGCTTTATCAAACATTTGTTTCTACAAACCTGAATTTGGGCCAAATCTGAGGTGACAGAGTCTTACGAACAGCCAGTTTGTCAGAACACGTGTAGAACAAGGTGTGCTGCTGGCAGCCAGGTCACTGGGGAATCCACGTGGTCTTCATCACGAACAGAAACTTCAGCAACAGTGTCACTCCTTTTGAAAGCAAACCCAAAAGATACCAAGTTCATTGCACAGATAATGCTAAATTACCTTAAGTCAAAGGAATGGATTTCTGCATTTGGGAGTGCATGTTTAATATGGAAATGTGTTGAGTAAAGAGGCTATTTCTGCTTAACATCCTTCGGACTCTCTTTCCAGTCCAGTTGGTGAAGCAGCTTTATCACAACCCCTCCTTCAGTTTTACATTCTTGCCCAGGAGCCTTCCTCTCATCTGCTAGGAGCAGTCTCTGTGTTGTAGGTTGTCAACTACATGGTTTCTTGTCTGGATTGTGAGAGATTCAATTGTCTTGTGTGCCTGTTCCAGTTGGATCTTTAAACCTTCATTGTCTGCCTTTAGAATATTTCTTTCCTAAACAAAAAATAATAAGAAAATGGTATTTTATTTTGAATTTGTTTCAGGACTGCTGTCTGGTTGTACGTTTAGGTTGACTGTCATGAAAGTAAGTTGGTGCAGCTCTTATCAATGCAACAGAAGCAGTAACTTATTTTAATGTTTCCATAGTCACTGGTGTATCCTTTGTGTAGACCCTTAAAACTTCCCAGCAGCTGGTATCTGAGACTGCGTTACTTGGTTTATGGAGTATCATCCTGTCCTAAGTGATTGGATTATGTTCACGTTCTCACCTGTCACTTCTAAGACTGACAGGGATCAGAGCAAATCATAACAAGGTTTTCAAAGTTTATTCCCCAAGCCCTGTACTAGTACTAAAATTTATGCTTGAAGTGAAGCATTGCTGGAGATAAAGTGGCTTATTATGTATGGATGCTGCTCCTGGATTGTTCTGGCAATCAATTACACTGGAGTAATAAGGTGACACCTTCCCACCCAGCCACTCCCCCACACCCTCCCACGACTTCACAGTACTCTTGTGTAAAACAGAATTTCTTTCACCATATATGTACCTGCTCAAGCTCCTGGTACGAGGGTTTCCAGCTGTGACGCTCCTCCTTCATTTTCTGGCTGGATTCCTTGTTTTCCCATTTAACATACGCCTTTCTGCGCCCTAGAAGTGGGCTTGGACACGGGGATGGTGGAACTGCCTGGAGGTACGGGTTTTCTGGCATCCTATGTTCTTTCTTCTCTGTCTGCCTGCGAGATGCATCACCAGCAAGGAGTGCGGAATCAGTCTGTATCCCTTTATGAACCACAGCTGGTTTCAGTCTCACTGAGATTTTCTGAGCTGAGGAACCCATGAGCATAATGGTCCGGTCCTTGCTGTCTTCATTGTGCTCCACTACTTCTCCATTAGGAAATGTGAATGGCCCTTCTTCTTGTCCTGTAGAATATATGTGGTAAATTGAGTCAAGATCCTATCCCAGGAAAGGAGAAACAGTAATTAAACATGACTTTCTTAAATAAACCAACTAATGATTTTACATTCATTGCTCTCCGAAATAGTCGTCACAGACAAACTGACTTTATAAACTCCATGTTGAAATCTGAAAACTGTAGTTAATTAATGTGACAACAGGGGTAAAAACTGGAGAGTGCCAAGACCTGCTTGTCACAAGATGAGAGAGTTAAGGGAGCCTGTCAGCTCTTCAGTTCATGGCACCTAGTTCTCATGAGAGTCTGGCAGAAGATTTACTGCATTTTTGTGGCATCTGAGCACCACACATTGTGTAGTGTGACGAGATCTCCCATAATGGGAGCCCTTACCTATTCAGACTAGCACTGGAATGGCGTTACTTGGTACGGGCTCACTTATGCTTTAAAAGGAGCAAAGGAAAGATTACCTAGATCTTCTGATCTTTTTAATGGGATCTTTTCTCACCATGGAATTGCTCTTTGACTCCTACTGGGCAGAGGCTTGAAGGAAGAGCAGATGTTGGGCTGCTGTCTGCAACTGAAGTTTTGGGTCTTCTCTTGCACTCTATCACAACCAGGTCTTTGCATTGCTTGTGACAGTTCATCCCACAGTCTGTAAACAGAACAAAGTTCACACGATTCAGTGGCTCTGTTGTAACATCTAAGATCAGCTCTCGCACTGCGTTGCCTCCCCAGGAAGCAAGAAAGCTTCTTTAGTGTTCTCTACATGTATTACCTATAATAACTGCACCTGGTAAACAGACCAATGACGTCCCTTTGCTATATACGCTTAAAACTCCTTTTCATTGTGAAAACAGAAAACAGCGACATTCAGTCACAACAGTGTTTTGAGTGTAAGAGCAGATACCTGTTTGAGGAAGAAAACTCTGCAAAATACATGTTGTGAATGTGCTGCACAGTTTTCACAGAGCATTGGTGTTTTCGCCCATTGGAATAGGAGGGTCTTTTCCCAAACCCTCTGAATTCAGTGATGTTCTGCAAAGGCTTAGAGCTATCAGTTAGAAGTTCCTTCCTCTCTACATTTCTTCTGGACCATCTGTGTCTGTTTTATTCTTGAATCTGTCTTCTCCTCCCTGAGAGGTCAGATTAAATACGACCATAGGCATAGCAACGGATCTCAGGATGATCAGGTTTTTTTGTCATTCACCGTCAATTATGGAGTAAAATTAACAAAGTATAAAGTACCTCACCTTTGCATCTGTATCCTTGTTTAATGACTCCCCATAGCTGAAATTCAAACAAAGACTATGTATTAACATATTTCTCTGCACATTTGAAACCTCCAGATACAAAAATCCACTAAAAACTCCACTCATTTCTAAGGTCTGAGCTCCTGCAGAATATCTTGGTTTTCTACCCTTTTAAAGTTAAGGTCAAAATATGAACTATTTACCTCTTTATCATAAGGTAAACAGAGTATCTTATGTGCATTCCTCAATCACAAAGAACATACGTTGAGCTAGTCTCTAACAAATACATTAGCAGATCTGACAGCCCCCAGAGGAGTTGCAGAACTGGAGTAGATGGAGAATTCTATCTCAGCACCCTTGTTTGACCCCAGCTAAACTGGGAATTGGTAGAACAGTTAGTTTTACTACATCTTTCTGTGCCATAGGCAGGGGGCATGTCATTTCTGTACCAGGACATGAGTTCTAACAGCCCCATGGAGTGGAAGGCCCTGGATTTGGAAGTCTTGCCTGAGTCTGGTGACACAACCAACACCACAAGGTAGAGCCATGTTTAAACAGATAACAGTACTGCCAAGAGGGTATAAAGGGTACCTTCAATAGCTACACAGGCAGAAGCCTGGTGTTCTATATAGCTTCACTGGTGTTTTATATAGGTCCATTTCTGTATATGACACGTGGTGATTATGACATTTAAAAAAGCATTATTCTAAACAACATTAACAGAATTTACTAAAAAGTAAACTTACAAATCCAGCACAGTTGTCGCAGAAAGTAGGCCTTAAGTAAGTGGTCTCTTGGAAGTTGTGAGCAAAGCCAAGTCCTAGTTTGGAGTAGATTGAACTAGCCCTCATAAAGTAAGCTGTTATTTCATCCCTGCTAATCAGACCTTCCCTGAAAATAAACAAGAAAAGCTGTTTATGAGACATAGTTTTTAAAAAGCATAAGGAGAATTAAACATATCTTTCTTCACAATTTATATGGCAATAGTTTCATGGGCCAAAAAACTACAGTGATCTCAGTAACCTTTTCAACTGCTCCCAAAGTCTACAGAAGCTTATCTATGCACTTAAAATGCAGCCTGTAAGGATGAATGGAATATCTGCATATGTGATGCAGCCGCACTACTTCATAGAAAACCTCTGAATAATCATTATTGCATTTTTCTATGCATTAATACATTAAGAAAATTGTTCTTAATTTGACCAAAATATACATTTTCCAATTCTCTATTTTAATCTCAGAAAAGTTCTTTAGTAGTACATACTGAACATAATTAAAAAAAATATTTCTATTATCTCTTCTTCCTCCTACATCAGCCTGGTTACCTGTAAGCTGTAAGCTTATGAAGATGTCATTCACAACACATTTAGAAGATGCTTTTGTCAGTTATGTTTTGACTTCTATTTGTGGGTGAAAAGAGTGATTCTACCACCCTAATGATAGATAGAAAATTTACAAACAAAAAGCCAAAATCCCGTCCCAAAACAGTGGTAAGCAGAAATAGGTACTCACCAGTCCTTAGCCATTACACAAAATGAGAATGGAAAACTGGCAGCTATCTTTTCAAATTCTTCCTGGGAAATGTATCCGTCCTGGTCATGGTCATAATTTTTGAAGACAGACTGTGTAAGAGAATAGTTTAAGGAGAATAGTTTATAATGTGGATGGGTGGGCTGAATTACCACTTTAGAAAGCCTCTACAATATTTATGGATTTCCTCTCCCACTTCCTCCCAATATCTATTAAACAGTGCAACAGTCTAACTCTTTTTTTTTTTTTTGCTTGAGACTCAACCAGCATTATGATTTCTTGATTTGTAGCAAAATGTAGGTAAGTCAACATAGGCTGGACTAAATGCTTCACTACACAATGACAGCTCTTCTTCAGCTTTACTTTAAGATCATTATGTCCAGGCCTACATATATAAGTTGTAGTAATGCTCTCAATGATGATGTCTGTAGCCAAATCAGCATAACTGCCTAGCTTATTTCACCAGGTCAATGTTCTGCAACAAGTAGTTATATGACAGAATTGCCATGTAGACACCTATTTCCACTTGTGGGATGACATTACTGTTTGTCTCTGGCCCTAAGGCAAGCAGCACTCTTAGGCCAAATTTAGTAATATATTTCAAAAGAGCTTGTATCAAAGGACATCTAGCAATATTAGAAGTGTTTAGAAGGAAAAGAGATGAAGCAGAGATGCAAAGACAATCTCTTTACCCATCTCTCTCTGTCTCTCTCCATCAGTTTTGGAATCAATCATCTGAGCTTACTTGATGGTTTCCAGTAAAGCGAGTGGCCCAAAAGAGAGAGAAAAAGCAACGGCTGCCAGTAACAAAACTGTTGAGAGGCCCACTTTCACACCCCACCAACAACATGATGTTGGAGTCCCTGGTAGAAATGGACTCCCTGGCTCCTTGGAAGAGTGGAATTATACAAACCAGCATTCACACTCCCTGCTGGCTCCTTAGCCGTTCAAGGAATGCCCTTCCCTACCTCACCTGCTGCTATTTACAGCTGGGCAAAAATATCTCTTTGTGAGGATAGAAGTACTTACAAACTCAGCACAGCTTTGAATGTGTCCACTGTTTTTTCTTTCTTTGTACCTTCTCATACCTAGAGATTAAGGCTATGACTGATATGTAAAGTAAAGGGGCCAACCATACTTACATCTACCATCCTCTGAACGTGTTTGCTGACAGTTTTTGGATCAGGTTTTGGGGCTACTCCCGAGGCCCAGTCTACAACTACTGGTGGTCTGGAAGGTGTCAAAGGCTAGAATAAATTGAATGGAACTTCATTAGTAGCACATGGAAAGACTTTCAGTATCCCACTTCTTTCATTTGTGACAATGGACTATGTGATACGGAAATGGCCTGGTGGACCCAACATCATACTTTCGATAATTACATGGTACTGCAGAGGAAGCTCTTCCCTGAACTGTCCAAAACAGTGGTTGTTCCTTAAATTGTCTGACAGTCCTGTAAATTCAGCACCTTTTCCATATTTGTAATACAGGACCAAACATGCAATATAACACTTGTGGGTTTCATCATTTGAATCACATATGAATTCTTCATTTAAAAGAATTGGTATCAATTGCAAAAACAGAGCCTGATGTCATGCCTCTACACAAGTAACTTCATTTGTGTTTGTGTCCATATTATAAAACCTGATATGGTATCAGTTCTCCCATATATTCTTCATCATCAACCAAACAATTTACGCTTTAACAGATTTTGCTCTGTCTATAAAGCTAAAATGCTTCCAGTTTAGCATAAAATAAAATTCAATTAAATCAAAGGAAAAAAGTTACATTACTCATTAAAAAAATCTTTTTGTTAAGAATCTGGAAAGGCCCTTACAGCAGCTCGGTGACTTCGTGGCTCTCGTGCATAGGAAAGCTCATAAATTTCATCTTCTGTGTAGTAAAGATCAAGAGACAGCTGAAAAGAAAGACAACATTAGTTTAATCCAAAACAGTAACTATTACTTGATAAACTTATTTCTGGCATGAATTAGTATTTTTTGGTGCATTAATTTTTAATTTAGGTTGCACCTAGAAAAAATGCACTTGACCTGCACAGGTGTTCACAGTGACTTGAAATGGGTACACTTCTAAATTCCAGACTGTTATTGCCATTATCTGGAAATCTGTAATGTTACACAGCTAAAGTCATTAGCACAGCAAGTGACTGTAGGCATAATTAGCAGTCAGTTAATAAGTAACTAAGAAAAAACTGTTACTACCATAATATTCAAGTGGACTATCATGCAAGTACAAAAGCACCATTCCAATGAAACTGTACATCAACTCAAATTCTCAGAAAACTCATGGTTAAACATGTCCATTTATCCAACCCAGCTGTGGCCATGCTGAACTAAGAAGTATATGATAAGGATAAAAGACGGACTTGCATATATTTATTAGGAGCCTTTAGCTGTTAACAGCAGTTATGTAAAGTGAGAAACGTTACACCTGGGTAAATAAAGGAATTGGAAAAAATTATCAATTTTATACATTTGCTTTTGCATGTGTCCTGGAAAATAGTATAGATATATTTTAACGCCTGGAAACAAATTGCAAGCTGAGATTGAAGACTGGTAACATAACACTTTTTGAATATTCACATGAAAATATTCATGCTAGACACGTGTTTGAATAGAAAAGCCAGACATAAATGTGTTACAAGCCTCAATCTATGTGAAGTCCAAAGAAAAGATAAACATTACAGAGAGTCAAGATTGGGCAGTCATATGCATATAAACTAAGGAACCAAAAAATGCTGGTTTATCCAATGAATAACCTTACTTAAATTGCAGATTTGCAATAACTTTCTTGTGAAGAACTGCAAGAAATACTGCTGTAATAATAATAGTGAGTAATTTTAGATTCTATCTTAAAGTAGTTTCTGACACTCAAAAAACAAAAGTCAAAATGTTATGATACTTCTATGAATTATTGACTTATGTATATAATTACTAATACCTCTCCAAACTTATTTGCCTGCTAATGGGTAACTATATGAGTAAAGGAGACAGAAGAAGGAGAAAGACTTGGAAAAAATCAGAGAGCAAACAGGAAAAATATGCACCCTGGAATATTAGCAGATTAGAAGCCCCTGCTTTGAAATAAAGTATTTTTTTTAATTTATGTTCTGTCACATATAGCTGCATGAAATTGTGGCCAAAGTTCTACATATTTTTAATAGATATTTTTATAAAACATTATTTAAAAATAAGGGAGGGGGGGAGGAACTTAAAATGATTTGAGACAAAACATTTTTAAACATTTAGCAGGAAGAAAAATCCACCACTTTATGTAGCATTATTTCAGGCCTTAGGTATATGTGCTTAAATTTCACAGTCAAATGCACCCAGAGAGAACAAATAACCTCAACCGCGTAATCACTTTTATCTACCAGCTTTTTGCTGAAACAGGGCTTGTGACCAGGAAGTGGAAGCAGCCTGTCTAAGCCTTTCCAAGCTGAGGTACTTGTTAAGGCCAAACAAAACTGAGAAACAAGAAAGGTAGATTTACTATTTCAATAAAAGGTACTATTTTAACATTTAAACTAGGAGAAGCTAACACTATTGTTGTGACATACATCCCAGGTACTAGCAATTTCATTAGTAACTGACTAGATATGACTGGAAGAGTAACACGACTGTATTTGACTAACGTTTATGTGGGACAGTTTTTTTAGTACCAGAAGAAACTTGGCTAGAAGTGTGGTTATGTTTAACCTCACACATCTTGAGGGACTGAACTTTTATGTGAAACTTTGTGTGTTTAAGACAAGGAAGCTTTGCATGCAGTCTTCTGCCTCCAAGGTGCATTCAAGGAAGCTTTCTACCTTTGTCCCCACTTAGGCTTAATCAGCAGAGGATTCAGAGCACTTCTTTAGTGAAAGTACAGACAGGATGCATACTGCTATAGCAAAGCAGAAATAACCATTTCCTTCCCTTACAGAAATAACTGGAAGTGCACTGCTCTACTGACATCACAACCGGCACCCTTGCTACCAAACACATCAGCACCAGTAACTTTTTCTCTCCTTCTATTATTGTACGTTTCCTTAAGGAAAAAGAATAATCTTACAATATTATGTATTTATAATTAATGGAATTCTCTACTTAGTTGTTTGGGAGGTATAAGAAAATATTTTTTAAATGGAGGTAGTTATCTCATCTAACAGACTTACTGTAAGCAAATGAACAAGGTCCATATTAGCCTCCAGGGGAAGCGGAATTTCCTGGAGTTGTATCAGCTCATTTATGTGGTTATACAGAGAGTATAGTTTGTATATGTTAATTTTTTTGTCCTCTAAGTAGTCCGGCATGCCCTCATAAAGCGATATCAAGTCTTTCAGGTGGACCCCAAGGATTGGGATCTTAAAGTTACTGCACTCATTATAGGCACGTCGGTAACTATCATAATTTCTGTATGATGAAAGCAGTTCTGTCATTTCATTAAACACCTAAAAATAAAAAGAAAACAAAAAAATCAGAATTGGTTATTGCTTTTGTTCTGATCACACAGCATAAGAATTTCCCATTTTATCATTAATGTGTTTACTCACAATGACTCTCGAAACAGATTTTAAAACCTTAGGCTTCAAATGAAATCTAGGTATTCACCTCACCTAATTTAGCTATAATATGTAATTATAGATAGTTAATCTATAGCCTAATCTGTAATGCTTGTCTTCCTAGGTTCCCTATTTAGTCAATGAAAAGAAAGAGAATCCCCTCAAATCAAGGGGATGTGTATGTAGTTAATGTATAAGCACGGCACAAGCTCTCTGACCTTCAGAAAGGCACCCATCTTCACCTCAAAATGTGGAATGCACTTTTCTGGCTTCAGGTCACCAGCTGGAATTGGAAAGTCTTGGCAGAGAAACCCTACACTGTGCTACAGTCCCATCGCAGCATGACCAGAACTCCCACTGCAGTTCAAGGTGGCACATGTTTGCTTTTAAGAAAACTTTTCCATGGAAATGAAGAAGAAACTTGTAAAGGCCAAAGGAATAATAAGTCTAGCAGTGTAAGTATTTCCCTTGTTTAAAGCTATCCAGGAACAAAAGCTGACTCTTAACATTATAAAAGCAATGGGCTAACGTTTTCTTGTGGAAGTTTCTGTCAAACCGCTTGATTTTTAACCTTCACAAACTTTTGTTATAGTTAAATGTGAAATTGTGTTCTCAAGTCACTAATTACCAGCCTTTATTTATTTGCTTCTTTCAGCGCTTGTATACAATTTCTTGATGCAAAAAGTTATTCAAATGAAGGACATATATGCAGTCCATTCCTCATAATGACAACATTCGTAAAACAACATGGTTCTAAAATAAGCTTGCTAACTGATCCTGAGAGCTGCAGCCGTTATCAGTGGGAGGTCATACTTCTGGTCTGTACTCCAGGTATGCACGGGTCATTCAAGCTGATCACACTGTGATCAAACAGGTTCATTAGATAACTATATGAAACCTTTCAGGCCCCAAACAAGATAAAATAATAAAGTACATTAGTCTCTAAAGAAGCCGTTTCATTGCTAAAAAATACTCTTTCCTTCACAGCTTCAGTAGTCGGAATGTCAGCAAAAAAATACATCCATCTGTATTTCACAAGCATTTAATTGGAAATGACAACTGATTCCAAACATTCCACTGCATTACAATGTGTGTGGATATTAGGGTTAAGTTTGTTCAAGTGAACTAGATAAAATCTGTCTTAGGGAAATATCAGAGCACTGGAACAGGCTGCCCAGGGAGGTTGTGGAGTCCCCTTCTCTGGAGATTTTCAAGACCTGCCTGGATGCAGTCCTGAGTGATGTGCTCTGGGCAATCCTGCTTTAGCAGGGGAGTTGGACTGGATGATCTCTAGAGGTCCCTTCCAACTCTGTCGAACCTGTGAATCTGTGAATCAGATGACCAAAACCAGTCCTTTTACTTTTAAACTCAAAGTGCGGAGGTCTGTGCTAGCATGTCATAGACTCTGGATGCTCAATGTTGCTATGGATGACAATAGGTTTTTTTCTCAAATGTTCAAAGATCCAGTTCTCTGCTTTCATGTTTGAATGCTATTCTATACTACTGTATATGCATTACTACATGAAAATGCAGCTTGCCACATCTGAGTATTAAAACAGAAACTTTAAAGAAGCTATACAAATCTTGAAGAAAGGTGGGGTTGAAAGTGTAGGAGTAATTGGTGTCGTAGAGATGAAATGACAAAGAAAAACCCTCCAAAACCAAAGGAAGTCTTCCTTTTTCTTTTCTTTCTGTCTCTCCATCTTATCCAATGAAGTAAAGTTGGGGTTTTTTGTGTGCAATGACAAAAAAGTTAAAGGTTCTCTTATTTATAAAACTTAGAGGAGCAATACCAACCTTAATTACATCATGAGGAACACATGAGCTTGTTTCCTTGAGTCTGGAAATGGAACTGTGACAGAGACCTCCTATCACTGCCATTAACGTATTGAAATTCTGCAGCTGGTGGAGCTTCTGCGTTGACATGCAAAAAAACCAATCAATATTTATTATGTAATGGTACAAGTTGCTCAATATGCACATCCAAATTCTACAACGTAGTCTATTGTCTTCCTCTAAAGTCCTACAAGTTTTGTGCCACTATCCATCTGATTTTATTCATTTTAGTAATGAGTTGTGATTTTACAGGGTGGAACATGTACTTATTCTATTGTTATTAAATCAGATATTAATTCTGCAGAATACAGTAAGTCTTCTCAGTATTTCTCCCTCTTCCCACAGTCTACCACAACTAGGAAACAGTACTTATTATCTTGGTTATGACTGCAGTTGAATTAGTATCCAAAGAATACCAAAAGGACAATAGCTCTGTTTCTATCCAATAAGGCATATGTGGTAGAAATGCTTCTAATTACAGCCAAAGACATGATAGCGGTCCATGCTTTGAAAGGTATGAAGTCACAGCTTGGAATCTCACCAGCTGATTCAAAAGCAAGTCTAGATGACCAAAACCAGTCCTTTTACTTTTAAACTCAAAGTGCGGAGGTCTGTGCTAGCATGTCATAGACTCTGGATGCTCAATGTTGCTATGGATGACAATAGGTTTTTTTCTCAAATGTTCAAAGATCCAGTTCTCTGCTTTCATGTTTGAATGCTATTCTATACTACTGTATATGCATTACTACATGAAAATGCAGCTTGCCACATCTGAGTATTAAAACAGAAACTTTAAAGAAGCTATACAAATCTTGAAGAAAGGTGGGGTTGAAAGTGTAGGAGTAATTGGTGTCGTAGAGATGAAATGACAAAGAAAAACCCTCCAAAACCAAAGGAAGTCTTCCTTTTTCTTTTCTTTCTGTCTCTCCATCTTATCCAATGAAGTAAAGTTGGGGTTTTTTGTGTGCAATGACAAAAAAGTTAAAGGTTCTCTTATTTATAAAACTTAGAGGAGCAATACCAACCTTAATTACATCATGAGGAACACATGAGCTTGTTTCCTTGAGTCTGGAAATGGAACTGTGACAGAGACCTCCTATCACTGCCATTAACGTATTGAAATTCTGCAGCTGGTGGAGCTTCTGCGTTGACATGCAAAAAAACCAATCAATATTTATTATGTAATGGTACAAGTTGCTCAATATGCACATCCAAATTCTACAACGTAGTCTATTGTCTTCCTCTAAAGTCCTACAAGTTTTGTGCCACTATCCATCTGATTTTATTCATTTTAGTAATGAGTTGTGATTTTACAGGGTGGAACATGTACTTATTCTATTGTTATTAAATCAGATATTAATTCTGCAGAATACAGTAAGTCTTCTCAGTATTTCTCCCTCTTCCCACAGTCTACCACAACTAGGAAACAGTACTTATTATCTTGGTTATGACTGCAGTTGAATTAGTATCCAAAGAATACCAAAAGGACAATAGCTCTGTTTCTATCCAATAAGGCATATGTGGTAGAAATGCTTCTAATTACAGCCAAAGACATGATAGCGGTCCATGCTTTGAAAGGTATGAAGTCACAGCTTGGAATCTCACCAGCTGATTCAAAAGCAAGTCTAGATTTTCAGTGAAAACAATTTCTTCAGAACGGGTATGAGAAAGTGCCGGTGCCACAACAGTGTAATATCTGAACACTTGGTATGAAACTACAGCATACACAAATACGCATGCTGTATGATGAACCAGGAGACCAGGACAACACTCCCAGATGACTCTACAGTAGTAGCGTAGGAAGAGCCACTAAAGGGCTGTATCAGAGAAAGACAAAATAAACACCACACATGTACAAAATTTAACTGACCTGTGCAACATGGATGAACTTGATGAACACTTCAGCCCGAAGCTGTGGTGTTGGTCTGCTGAGAACCATGAGCTGCACCCACTGAGAGATACCATTGCAAAGAGCAATTGATCTTTCCATTGTTGGATTCTCCTTCACACAGCTATTCACAATGTAGTTCTGATAATCTGAGAACTTAAAAAACAAAAAAGTGTCAATGAAAACGCATCTACAGTTTCATATACCTGATGAGCTGTCTGCTTTTCAAATGAAATATACAAGATATATTTTACAACTTAAATATCCGTAAAACTGAAATCTCTCCTTTGTCAAAGCTCTGTTCCGCTCAAAGCAGGCGGCTTCAACTAATTGAATTAACTGAAAGTATCTTTTCACCATAATTTGTATCCCATCGTTTCCCTCGTGTATCTCAGGAGTCGTGGCTCTTATAAACCCTAGGATGAGTAGAACTGGGGCTTTCCTCCCAGCCTCAGTGGGTCCATAGATTCATTGAATCACAGGCAAGGTTAAATTGAATTTGAAATGTGATGGTTTAAGGAAGTTAACTGTTCAGTTTATGTAGCTAGTGCTCACTTTTGAATTAAGCTGCACTAATACAAAAAGCAAGTTCTATAAGATTACTACAAAACTGGGCTACAGATTCCTTAATATTTTTAATACAGCTCGTGAGATTCTCTTATTAAATGAAAATGATCCCAGATTGTTCAGTAGACACCTGTATGTAACAGATACCTTTTTTAAGCCATTCTTCCCATTAAGAACAACGAGAAGCAATCATTTGTTCTTGTTGATGCAATCTTTATCCATTCTCTTGACTTATCCATTAACAAGTATACACAAGAATTTGAATAATCAGAAAATGTGACACAGGATTTATATGTCCATTCTTTACTATGGCCACTAATACTAACATCTTATCAAAAACATTCATAGCTGCAATAGACACACATCCCTTCCTTAAGGCCACAGGAACATCCTGAATGGCACTGATCCTTAAAAAAAGGTCATAAATTGTGAGGCTGCTGATTGTTTCTTGCTCTCCCTCTCTTACTTTCTCACCACTTTTTAACTTTTTACATACATTTAATAAGAACTATTAACACTTTATAAAGCAGATATGACAGCAGACATCTCTAGATTTGTCCTCTTATTAAAAATGGAACATTAACAGTAATAATGTCTCTGAGATTACATAGTACTTACTTACAATTATTGTTTGAATTTTGAACCTCAGCCAGATCTGGCTGGGTCTTGAAATTTAAGCAACTGTTCTATACAGACAGATAATTTTTCAGTATCTGACTACATAATTATGGACTTCATAGCAGTCTCAGTACAATTATGGATCAGTTTGATTAGTTTATATTTTGTTCTCAGCAGCTCTCTCCTACAGAAAAGATTTTTTTTTAAAATGCTGAACAAATTTATATCTAACATGCTACTTAAAGTTTTGAAATAGTTTTGATGCAAGAATTTATTAACGAGGTTAGCTGTAACAAGACTGTTAGTGGCAGATATGGTAAAGACGTCCAGGTACTTAAATAATTCAAGAGTCTGGTATTGCAACGACTAACTTTTGAGCCACATCAGGAAACTAGAAACCAGATTCTTACAAAAGAGTGTAACCTCCCTGTATTTTATAGCTATAAATTAAAGTGGTTTCCAAACACCAGCACACCTGCAGTCATCACCCTGTGAACACTACTCCCTATGTTTTTCTTTGCTGCAAGATAGGTGGTGTCTCGTGGAAGATTTTGCTGTATGCTCTATATGTTCAGAGGATCAAATATTCCTTTCAGACTTTCAAATGAGTGAACCTATGAATAGTTATTTCAGTGACTGATAACACAACAGGTCATTTGCAGCCTTGCTCCTGGTATATGTTGCCATGTTAGAATAACAAAAGGATTCTATGGCTCAGCATACTATCAACCCATTCTTCAAAGAGTTATTGAATTTAGCTATTTATCCATTATACATTATTTTCTTAACTAATGTTTCAGTAAACTCAATTTATACAAAAACCAACACAGGAAAATGTATGCAAGTTTGTAACTGTTGGAACTCTATAACACACCTGACACTCTGACTGCAATCATACTTGTTATGCTCATTAATCATTAATTACCTCATGTCTGCACAGAGCTTGAAAATGTTGAGAGTTACATAAGCTTTGCATACTATTACGGCCTACAGGCAGCAATCTGTGCATAACTTTGGTTCTATGGCTTTTTGAATTTAACACAGAACATGAAGAGTCATGTGCTGTCAGCTCAAAATAAAGTATACTAACACACAACTGTGAAATCTTCCACAATCTACTGAGAGCCCCTTTCCTTGCAAGACTTCATCTTCACATCGTAGCATTCTAAAAAAAAAATAGCCCCAAAACACTAAATAACCAAAACAAACAAAAAACCCCTAACATTTCAACTTTATTTTCACTGTTATCATCCCACTGACTTTGCAACCATCTTAGATTTTGGTCTCTGATATTCACTTTTCTTTTTCATGTCTGAACTGTATAAGGTTTGAATAGAAGTCATGTTGTAGTATACAAGGATGCACGTGAAGCCAAGGTGCAGAGGGAAGTTAGCATCTTATCAGCTGCCAACAAAGCTGAGAAATCAGATCAAATGAAAGAAAACACAAATCAGATAAATCCTTAAGAATTGTTTATGTACTTGAAAGCTTGAATAATAAAATATTTTTAACCCCTGTTACATTTTAAAAATGGCATTTTCTTAAATGCTTTCTTATCCCTAGTCTTTATTTTATTATGCACAATCAAAAATGGCAAGCAGAGTCCAGTGGACATCTTCTATACAGACAGTCCATTAGTCACTGCACAAGAATGCTGCACAGCCACAGGAGCTTAGCGTTCTAGGAGAATGTTCCAAGTTTCTGTCATCCCATTTCAGCCAGATCACTGATTTGAGTCAAAGGAGGCTGCTTGTTCCTGTGCCCAATGACACCACTTGTTCTGAAAACTTCATCTTGGAAGATGATCAAATGGTTTATTCCTCTTCCTTCTAACTGACCTTGCCCCAACTCTGTTCCACAGTTGCTCAAAAGGTTCATTCTCCCTCTCTCAAATCACTGCAGCAAAAGGGTATGTACTCAGAATAAGTACCACTGCCCACCTTCACCACTGCTAAAACAAAAAGCAGACTCAGCTTGTCCAACAGCTTGCACTGCAGGGTTAATCTAGTCACACTGCCCGTCTCTAATCTCTCCTATGTCCTTCCCATGTTTGTTTTAAACAAATAAATAAAAATCACTTACTGATATTCTTCTGAAAGACTTAAATTCAAGATAGGTAAGGTGGTCCGACAGCTCTTCTGGTTCAAGATGATCAAAAAGAAGCGAGACTTTCCGTTTCTTACTGGTGTTGGCCTTTACACGCTGTGTCAGCTTTCTAGACCAATCCCTAGAATTTCTGTTAGACAAATTTTAGAACAGAATTACCCAGAGTTATTTTCTGAAGAGCAAACTTTTCCTCTCTCCCTAATAGAAAAGTAACATTGTTTTCATGCCTTACTGCAAAAAATGTGAATTATTTGAGTTTCTAAACATCAACCCTTTTTTATGCATTACAGATTATATGACAAAACGCTATTGTTAGTCTTTATTATATTGATGTGGCACGTAAGTACAATACAACTATATTACCAAACAGCATAAGACTATATATTGCACTTCCAGAATTGTTGTCCGTAACTGTGTCTTTGTTGAACACATCCAGCACTCCTCCATTTAATAATTCTTACAGATTTCTTTGAACCAGCCTCTGAGGGTAGTGTCTCCCCATGCTATTTACCCATAAAGTAATGAAATTTTATTGGATTTCAATAACTAAATATCCTTTTTCACAACAGATATAAAATGCATGCCAAATTCTGCTCTGCTTTTGCCTCTGTATTTCCAACCAAAGTGTGAATTGATGCTGTTACACTATTCCACAGAACTATCTTACTCTCATATAACAAGGAAGGTTCTCTTCCCAAGAAAGAACTATGTGATATTTAGCTGTAAGATTTATTCTTGACAGGACAAGTAATTTTATAACTAAAATCACGTAAAATAGTATCATGAGTTTGACAATGCAATAAACTGTATAATCTCATTTACCTTTGGTGTTAAAAATATAAAACCACTTTTTTTTAACCTCATCTGTTACCCACTCAAAATGTATTCTAATACATTCTCCTTTCTCATTGACTTCAAGTGAGCTTTCAAAATCATCAGGCTTCTACAAATTTTCTAAGTTCCCTGGATACAGTAAAATTTATCTAGGGTAAAGAATCAGCACAAAGTCTACACAGCAGTTAAATTCAACCTAAGTCATTCTTGTAAGGCATTCTGTGTAATACATATTTCATCTATAATGATCTACAAGCCCTTCTAAGGACAGACAACGTGTGACTTATTAAAATTAACTCACTATAGGACCATTATCCTGCTATACTGGAAAGACACTGTATTTGAATAAAGGAAATTCAGAGAAAAAGTTTGTTTTCTGAGCTTATTGAGACTTTGGCACTCACATTTGAGTTGTGTCAATCAGACGACAGTGTAACTCCTCACCATTAGCTTTAACCAGTTCTTGAAATTCCTCCATCATTGTGGATAGTTTAGAGTCCATTTTGAACATAACCCAGAACTCTGTAATCCAATACCTATTGCACATTGAAAATACAGAAACACAAAAATAAAGGTTTTGCTCTAACATCAGTAATGCTGAAATTTAGATAGTTGCTCCTGTTTATGAGTGGTATTTCTTCTTGACCAGCCCCAGGGGATAAATCTTGCTTTTAGATGCTTTTGCTAGGTTTTGATAAAAATTCAAAATCTCAAGATTAAAAACGAATTAGAAACTACCTGGCTTAATGCTGTATAGAACTATACTACATATATGTTTGCAATAAATTCAATATTAAAATTTCTATTTTCACATTAAATTGAGATAATATGCATGCTGATCTTTTTCTTCATCTAGATAATATGCATGCTGATTTTTTTTCTTCATGAACTTCAATATTATTTTATATATTCCTTTAAATCTTGAAATTATTTGGTGTGGACATCAAAAAAATGCACTATGCTAGTCGGAATTTTATCTATTAACCAAAGAAAAAATCACTAATTAAATGCATTTAAGATTCTCACATGCACAAAATACTTTCAGAGAACTACACTTTGTTGAGCATTCAAATTGTTTCAGTCATGTATTTTATACTCAACTCCTACATGTGACTTGTCACCCAATGTGGCGGGTTGACCCTGGCCAGCAACTAAGTACCCACCCAGGTGCCCACTTGCTTCCCACCCCTGCAGCAGAATGGGGGAGAGAACAGGAAGAGCAAAAGTGAGAAAAACGTGTGGGTCAAGAGAAAGTCAATTAAATAACTGAACGAAAGAAAAAAGCTGACCAACCAACCACATGATGCAAAGGCAATCACTCACCATCTCCCACAAGATACCCAGTCAGTATCCAAGCAACAGCCTCTTTCGAAGGACTACCCCCCAAATTTTTATTGCTGAGCATGATGCTATATGGCATGGCAAACCCCTTTGGGCAATTCAGGTCAGCTGTCCCAGCTGTGTCCCCTACCAACCCTAAGCTCACCCCCAGCCTACGCTCTGGGGGGGCAGAGTGAGAAACAGAAAGTCTAGACGTCGTGCAATCACTGTGCAGCAAGAGTGAAAACATGGATGTGTTTTATTCACAGACACAAAGCACAGTACCACAGGGGCTGCCATGGAGAAAGTTAACTCCATCCCACCCAGACCCAGTGCACCCATGCCTGTAAAAATCTGTGCTTGTTGGAAAAATGGAAATTCACATGCCTACGGATGCATATATGTATGAATTTGCCAAGAAGCACAAATGTTCCCAGATCACATATAATACCAAAGCATTCTGACCTAACCAATAATCTACTTTGAGATAATAAAATCACCATTTAAAACTCCTGTTACTACTTATTTCTCATCCTGTGCAACAAAGAAATATCTTACACTAATCTACTGTCAGAGTTGCATCTTTTTTCTTCTTTTCTGTTTTCTCTAACCCAAGATAGCAAATGTACTATACTTAATTAAAAAAAAAAAAAGGGATCCAGTATCATTGCAATTGACTATATATAATTACTTAGGAGAATTACCTACTGAATACAGCAGAACTTTGCTTAATATAAAAATAGCTGAAATATCCCACTTTTTTTTAAGAAACATATATGATAACGTTAGACACAGTGCTACCAATTCCTGACCACTGTCAATTTTCACCAATGTTTAAGATGCAGATTTATACAGACTCAGTTCAAAACTGTGACCCAACAATTCATGCACTGATTTCAGTGGATGCACAAAAAGCCCATGTAAAGCTTGTTGTGCAAAGCTGCTAAAGTAAACCTTGAAAAGCTGATGCAGTATAGCTGTTTCTCTTTTTAACATCAGCATAAGATACGCAAAAAGCATTCTTATGTATGGCACATGGATAGCTGCAGAGTAATAGCTACTAAGCAAGAATATTCTTACCTCACAAAGTAGCATATCTTCACACACAGAATGGAAGATTTATTTTCTAAAGCATTAAGATAGGTAGAAAATGTGTTAAGGAAAACTACATCCATTCACATATGATATGAAATGTAGCATGCTTCATATTTCCCTAACTGTAAGCAACAGGAATCATTCTACTGATGGCATATAATACCAGTTTAGAGTTTTACATAAGTGTACACAAAGTATATCCCAAGATCGTTAGCAAAAGTTTATTGTAAATACGACTGCTATGAGTAATTCTGATGCAGCCGCCCAAGTACTGAGTAGTGTTAAGTAGTGAAATGATTCTGCTTTCTAGATGTGTTTCTTTGCAACATGCCTCACAATTTCTACTAAGTCTCATGCACTTGCACATCTCACTAAAATTTTAAACAGTAATACCGAATTTATCAAGTACTGCTTTTACGAAGAAATCTGTTTTGGTTAATTACCATTCACTGTAGCTTTAAAAAAAAAATAAATGCTGTTTTCTTTTAAACATAACAAGTTGTATACAATGGCAGAGAAAAATATGAAAAGTCTCTCCTTGCTAACCTCGCTTTTCTAACTCCACAACAGTTTTCATTTGACTTGCTGTCATAACTGGAAAGAAATATCCATATTTTCAGCCTATTAGGTCTATGAAACATGTTTTGATATTGTACCCAATATCTTTTCAAAACATGCAAAATCCATTTGGAAAATGTATTTTGCATATCTTGATTCTTGTGCTGTAGATTAAACACATATTTTCAGTACTAAATAACATAATTTAATGAAAATACTTTGTGGATCCTCCAACAATCTGATTGAAATTAACTGCAGCCTATATCTACTACAACAAAGGGGACATACCATCCACAATTTAAGCACCCACATTAAGTTCTTAAATTAGGCTGACTATAGAAGTAATGAGGTGTGAGTAAGTTCCCAAATATTTTGAAGGGCCCCAAACTGAATGTCTGAAGTTAGATAGCAGTCAAATCATCCATAACCATGTAAAATCACTCACGTAATTTAGGGGACGGAAAGTGGTAAAACTGGGAAATTTGCAAGGGTTTTCAAAATACAAGAGCCCAGACTACCTGATCCATTCAAAACCATCTTTACTTTTCAATTGCTTTAAAGGGAGCTATATACAGAGTCAAAAACCAAGCTTGCAAAATATGCAAGTCTGATAACAATTTGAATCACTTCTCTGACTGTAGAAAACATTACTTCTCAGAAACATGCAAGCAATCACTTTCTTCCATTTTCAAAGGGTGCATGAATTTAATTTATATGCAACACTACACCACAACTGTAGTTTGGCACGCTTGATCTAACACTTGTGGCTAGAGAAGCAGCAGGACACTCAGAATCCACCACTACAGAAGAGCTCTGTTGTAAGTGATGCTGCTTTTAAAAACCAGTAAGATACAGAGTTTGGGGGAAGAAAGGATTACCCACATCAAATTGTACTAAAATTGGCTGGAGATTTTTAGCATGTCAGGGTCTGGTACTCTTCTAATGTGCTCATCTAATTGGGAGTAAATATTCTGTAAAGAGAAGAAGTCAATTAATACATTCTGCAATTAAAACTTCCTAAGAAAGAAATCATATTGCCAGTATGATCTAGTAGCCTTGTTGTGAAAAATCTAATGAACCAGAAACACTCATGTGTAAGTCCAGGCAGAGACCTCAAAATGGGAACAAATAGAAAGGAAAACCTTATGCTTTATTTCAGTGCATTGGAATTTTGAATTTGTGAGTAAGAAATAATATTTGTTGAAAGTTTTCATCTCCAGATGACACAATCAGAATATTTTCAAAAATTACACTTCTGTTCTTTGCTCTTCTACTTGTACAGAGGGCAGAAAGAGATCTGAAACTTCAGCCCAGGTTCACTCTGCCTAACTGAGGTGCCTACTTTAATCTAGCACCTGCTAGATGTTCCCTCCACAGCAAATGGAGAGTGATTTATCCTACTTAAAATCTGAATTGGAGTTTCATGTTTCTCTCTGTGGATGACAAGCCAAACCAAATAAACACATAAAAAACCTCAAAACTAAACCAAACAAAAACACACTATACAACCAGAAACTGAAAAGAAGAAGTGTCTTGTTTAACTAGTGGAACAGTAATACACCCATAGATTAAATATCCTCTACTTACCCATTTCAAAGTTGTCAAGCTATCTAATATTACCTTAAGAGAAGGTGAATATTACAAAGGATATAGATCAATGAGTTTCTGGAGCATGTCTGCGGAGGAGATGATAAACTGATGCATAGCCAGAATTATCTTCAGCAGCTGGTTGTTTTGATATGCGTTTCCTTCTAAATCTGAAAAAAAAAGGAGTGTTCATATTGAAATCTCGGTATACCTTGGTAAACAACTTGCAAGAGGCTTTTTCAAAATACTAATTCTAATCAGGCCTGTTCACCTACACTATTTCAAAGACAGCAGTAACTTACTAACTTAGGAATCACATCGTTTTTCTGATGAGAGCTATATAACAACACCTATATTTCAGTACCAGGATTTGGAAGATCCTTACCAAAGATGAAAAAAAAAAAAAGAAAAGAAAAAAGTAAGGGGCAAGCAAAAAAGCAACTGTGCCCCAAAAGCGCTCAAAATATCCACATAATTATACATAATGATCTCAGCCCAGCAATGCACTTAAATGTTTAACTTTAGGCAGATTAGTATAACCTTTGAAACAAGTTAATGAATTGCTGAGCAAAAGAACTCAGTTACTGATCCACACATGTCAGTGGCATGACTGGACTTACCAAACAGAATGGCAATATTCTTAAGTGTTTGTGAGGCCTTTTGTACAACTGACATACATAACACTAAAGTATACGCACAGGTTGGAACCTATACCTATATGTGTATGGAATGAGATATAATGTATGCAGGAGCCCAGAGGTTAACCTATACATACTCCTGGTGGTGGACCTAAACGTCCCAACACATTCCTTGAACTATGTGCTACCAGGATTTCACTTGAAGAAGGTTTTTAGACTACACCTATCTTCTGGGCCTTGCAAGGTTTTTTTCCATATTCAGAAAAGACCAAAGATATTAAATGTAGCAAAATGTTTTAAAAAGTTTCAGTTTCTGTAACAAACACAGTAGTGAAAGTGTTTGTAAATATTAACAGGTGATGTTTTCTCCAGCTTGCCATGACAGAACCTAAGTAGTTTGAATTGAAATTACACACCTTTTCAAACACAGAAGAACATTTACCTTTTTGAATAGCTTTAAATACGTTGTCCTCTATGAGAATAAATGTAATTATCACTTACTTAAAATGGCAGGTGTGCCATAAAAAAGTGACAGGACAAGGAGTAACGGTTTTAAATTGGAAGAGGGGAGACTTAGATTAGATATTAGGAAGAAATTCTTTACTGTGAGGGTGGTGAGACACTGGAACAGGTTGCCCTGAATTCCTCCAGATCTATCTCCTCTATTCTTCACTCCACAATAGTCCTATTCGTACCCTTTATCACTACACTCTCCCCTGAAAGTCTTTTCCTTCTCTTCCCCGCAACAATGCCGTAACTCCTCACTCATGCTCAAATCTATCAGCTACACAAAAGCAATAGATGCTGTGCTTGAACCCAGGCCAACTGCCACACACCAAATCACATCAAACCAATGCTGGGCTCACACGGCTGCTCCTACACCAATGTGGATACCCATGTGGGTGTTTCTCTTCTACACAAACAATTCTCTGAGATTCCTACCTGTCCATCAAATTTAGTTTAAGCTGGAAGACAGGCTGGCTCTGTTCCATCCAGAGTAGATGTAGTTCAGTAGGAAGGTGACTCAGAATGGCCTAGGTCTGTAGTTTACAAGTGAAGTTATTGTTTTAGCTGACTGTTTGAAGCCCCAAAAGCAAAGGATGTGCTGGGTATCATATACCTGGTGTGGGTAACTTCATTCTTCTAGCAAAAGCATAGTCAGTTTGGAGGAAACTCAATACAATAAACAGTCTTGAAATATCTTACTACAGCCAGCCTCTCAGGCAAGACAAGCAGAAAAATCCTCATCAGTAAATTCTGGCAGAGCCTACGTGAACATGCAGCAACCCACTCAGTGCTATCAAGCCCAGAATGACAACTTTGTGCATAAGATGATCTTCAACACTACACGAGAGACCATTTTCTGAACCTACCTTCTATAGTTACGCTCCAATGATAAGGAGCAATTCCACCTACAGCAATATGGGCGAGGGGAAAGTCTGCCTGTCCTACAGCCCCATAAATGTGAGCAGTATAGACCCCAAGTAACTAAAAGTTCTTGAGCTGCCTTTTGATTTATACTAAAAGTTCTCCATTTTATAGTATGAACCAAAGTTTATGCATTCCTTGTTTGTGTTCTCACATAATTTCATTCATTACCTAAAGAATCTTGCACACAGAGGCCTGTATCAATTCTCATTTGATTTTACAAAACTTGGTGTTCTGCCAGAGCCTCCATCCAACAGCTCTTGTTTAATCAGAAAAGCAGTTCAATATACGCTTAACTTGAAAGCCAAATGGTTATGTACACACTTATTATTAAGTATATACAGCTGTAATTAAATCACCAGCTTTTCAGAAGTGCTCAATATAGATCATCTCCACCTGACAATGACAGGAAATAATTGACCCTCCTTGGAGTTTCTCCTCCATACGTATTCCAAAACCCTCGGCGACAACATAACACAGGTATCACTTGGCACCAGATTCCAAATTGAATTCCTGTCCTCTAGGTCTCTTTTCCAATTTACCTTTTCCACTTTACAAAGATGCAGAGAAAAACAATATGTTCTGCCTAATAGTAGTGATTAGGTCACCACATTTATGGTGGTGCATAACAAAAATTGCATTTATGCTTCACAACATTCAGACCTAATTATCACAGAACAGATATAGACCTCATTATGATGACATGCAATTATTTTGCACACGTAAAAGCAGTACTAAGTTTTGTGCTATCCATTCTCTCACCCAACTAAAAGGCTCATCACCACAAAGAAAAACATCGTACTAGTGATGGTTCAAAAACCAAAATAAACACTCTGCAGCAAAAAATCTTAAGGTTCCCTGTACAGTTAGCACTGAACAGCGAGCCTGCATGGAATTGTAGCAGTGCATGATTTCACAAACACATGCAGTTTCAAATACTTAACACGACCTTCCTGCCCGATTTTAAAAAGAAGAACTTTTCAAGTGCATATACCATGATACAGCAAATGTTACTAAAAAAAGAAAAATATTGAGTATGATTCCTCTTCCATTTGTATTTCACAAATTCATAATTCAAAAAAATCCATGGAGTCAAACTGGTAAAAACAACCCTTAGGCGAGAAGAGACTCCAGCTCACTTGGGGTTTCAGAACTGTCATTGGGTCTCTCGCACCTCTGACCGTGAGGTCGCTTCTTTTCAGAGAGCTGATCTGCTAAACTGAGCTGTGTAAGGAAGGAACAAAAGTTACGGTAAATTACCTTTGTGCAAATGGCGGGGCCAATAAGAGGGCTTCCTGACTGGGTTGCAAGTGTCTCTGAATGCCTCTGCAGCATTCTCTTGAACCTCCAGCAGTTTGTTTTAAAACCTTGCAACTCATTTTCATTTCCGTTTGTATACCTGTTTCTAACCACACACCCTGCTGAGCAAAAACCACTAAGTGAATACTAAATAAAGTGCAATGGGTGTGTTTCAGTTAGTCAATTTACTTTAAAGAAAGCTGCAAAATACTGCATAAGCCTTAGCTTTTTTTCACTGCAGCAAGATACAAATAACTCACGGGTTACACGCTTTTCCTCCTGTAAATGCCATCACTGTACTAAGATGTTTTTAACAAGGAAACAGGAGCTGAATATACTTTTCCAGTATTTAATTACATGAGAGAAAGCACAGAGACATTGAAGGCTAAATATTTTATTAACTATGTAGTAACACAAAGCCACTAAAAACTACAATTACAAAAGCTCTATTGCACATGTGAGACTCAGAACACAAAAGGGCAAGAGCATCCTAATCCAAGGCCCATCAACCACTCCATTGCACAACACAGATGGTGGCTCCCCATAATCCGTGATTTAGAAATAACTGAAGTATCACTTGTTCCCAGAATAGTTGAAAGAATCAAAAGTACTCAAAAGCAAGGCTTTGAGAGCAAACTGCCAGCTCTTCGCCAGGTCCTGATAGCCACCAAGCCTGTGGTAAATATACTAACACAAGGAGCACGTTCAATAGACAAAATCGTCGTACTGAGACCTTCCCACTCATGAGTGCAATGATAAGGCAACAGGAAGAATGCCAAGGATGTCTTAACTGAACTGAATTTTGCAAGAAAGAAAAGTTAGCTTTTCTAGGTCTGAGGCCTTTATTTCATAAGCATTGTCGTTATTTCATAAGCAGGTTCCAACTCTATCACCTAGTGTACAATTTGAAATGAATCAGAAGTGAATCACAGAGCACTGACATCATGTGATCAGTGACTAAGCTACTAAGAACACGAGTAACTCCTTGTAAACTCCCTTAAGTCTTCCAGTGGTTATCAAAAAGTACCACCAAAAATAATGCAATGCAAGAAAGCATCACGCAACTGCCAGGCGGTGTCATTAAGTGCCAAGCTGAAAGCAGTGGGTTGCTATATTGATGTGCTACATAGAATTCTTCAAGATTTATGCAAAGTGTTCTTTTTCTGGTGGCTTAAAGAAGATGCTGTTGGAATGTCTTCAAAGATTATTAAAGCAACATGTGACTTGAAAACTGGGGGAACTGATGTTCTTAAGGTCATAATGTCTCAAAGACCTTGATGAAACACACAGACATGTATGAAATACGGAGGCACATGCTAGGGCTTAGTGACTGAACTGAAACAGACATAAGTCAATGTCTCTACCCCACATGCAAGTGCAGTACTAGAAGTTAACCTTAGAATGGTTAGAAGCAACAAAAATTGAATGCAATATTTCTGGAGTATTTCATGGATACTTCCTGGAACTTCCCTTGACAAATAGGAAGCACTGTTCCCCTTCAGTTTAAAATTTATGCAACACATAGTAGCCTTCTTACTACAGGTTATGATTTGCACTTTAGAATTTGGTACCCTATAACAGAGGCAGTCATTTAACTCCAATAAATTGATCACATTTGGTCATTCATATTCATAAGAAGCCACCATCCTGCTCATTCGTTATGACACCATCATTGAGGGTCACCAAGCAGTGTCAGTTTAGACTAGGGTGTTTACTTTCCGAGTTGAAAATAGCCTTTATTTTTTAATGACATCTGAAAACTCAGGTGATGACAGAAATCAGGGTGAGGAGCTCATGTACTCTATTCCCCTGCTCCAATGCAGAATCAGTTTTCCAAAGCCAGTATGCTTCAGACCAGTTTAATTTGTTGTTAAACTTCCACAGTGATGAGGATTTGACCGTCTCTGTAGGTGACTCATTCCAGCAATTAGAATGATAGAATCATAGACTTCTCCTTACTGTCCAATCAAAGACTTCAGGTGACTTGGGCGGCTTAAGCCTGTTATGCCTGGCCCCCAGCAGACAGAAAAAACACTCTCATTCCCTTGTTAATATATTTTCTATAATTAAGGATTGTTTCCCTCATGTGTTTTCTGAGCTAGAAAACACCAAAATTGTCATTCTTTTTTCCTCAGAAGCCAGGTTTTCTTCTTTTTTTTTTCTTTGCCTCTATGAAGCAAACCTGAATATATTATTCTAGAGAAGGTCTTAGCATCACAGTCATAATATTATTTTTAATATCCTGTCCATAATACATGTATAAAAAGTATGTGTATATAAATGTGCATATATATAAATGTGTATGTACACAAAAAATAAAAATAAGCACACATCCCTCTATGCATGCACTTATCTCCTTAAAGTTTCTGCAGTGGTACAATATCATTTAACTATTTTCGATTATACAACTCATCTTCACATTGGGATCATCTTCTGCAGAAATGCTGTAATAAGAAGGACTTTACCATACTGTTTTACAAGTAATTACCCTAAGCGTAGAACTTCGTAATTTTTCTTATTTTCCTTATTTCAGATCATTATTTTAAGTGCTTAATACATTTCTGAAATTAGATAAATTAATTACAGTGTTCTTGCAAAGATGACGTACAAATTAGGTAAAAGAATGATTGTTTTGATTTTCGCTGCAGCAGAAAGCATGTAGAGTCTTGAGCTTTCCAACTTACATTTAATTCTATACAGGATGGTGATGGTTCCCCTCATGCAACAAGAATGCTATAATGTTTAGCAGACAGCACCAAAATACTTAGGGAATTGCGCCTAAGGCTTTTTTTTTTTTTAATTGGCTTACTGTCCACACATGCTTGTAGCTATTAAATGAGTCATACATAAATTCATTTACACAAGTACTTGGTCTTAGGAGGAAAAACTCCAAAGTTAAAATGAGATCAAATCAGTATTTTCCAGAGAGGAAAGAAACATACTACTTTGTGATCAATCCTGCACCAACAGAACCCTAAACATAGATGTTGGAAGAGAACTTGACTTTCTCCAAGTCTACTTCCCCCTTCAAACTCCCTACAGAACAGAGGGATGATGACAAGGACCCACTGCTCCAAATACTCATTAACAATGCAGATATATCCAGGACACAAGTGAGTCTAATCTGCATCCAAAAAGGATAATAATACTGTTCTGTGTGAGGGTAGGGAACATTAGGGGAGCGAAACCTCAAGGGAAAGCCATTACTCGCTCTCAGAAACAGCTTTTGGAAAGCTACATCTTGCAGAAAGAGCTCTGGGTGGGTAATTCTTTGAAACGAAAACAAGAAGATAAAAGCTCTTGTCAAGGGGAAATGGGATGATTTTGAGAAATTAAAATGTACTTCGAGAGAAACCAAATGAAATGTGGGTGGAAAGCATTCCATTAGCCTTGGAAATTCAGATCAAGTACACAGAACAAGACAAAAAGTTAACACCACCCCCCCATACATTGTTCTACAGCATGTTTAAAATACTGATTTGAGCAAATTTAGATGAGAACTTTTTAATCAAATAGTCTTTTTCTCCAGAGCCTGCAAAACATAATTTGAGCGTTCAAGATTTTTTCAAAGCTTTAAATCATGATACTGGAGCCACGTGCAGTTTTTGAGTTGCAGGCAACTCTTGAATAATTCAAGTGTAATGCCTGGCAACACAGCTGTGCTGGCACAACCACTGATGGATAAGACAAATGAGACTCCCAGAACAGAATCGGAAACTTCTGAGGCTGGTATCACTATGTGACCACTGAACCCAGCTGCATGCTTAGCACCTATTCATCCCACAACTCCAGTGTTTTATAATAAGCTTCTCTCTAACTGCATGATTGATCCCGGGGCAGCCAGTCATCAGATCCAAGGAAGCACGAAGTCAGCCCCATCCAAAGGTTCCAACTGTAACAGGCTAGCAGACACCAAGCTGCTTTCCTCAGGGACCTGATATTGCAGATTGCTTAGATCCCCAGTTTCTGGCTTTGATTTTCATTACTGATGCATGCTCCAATCTAACCCTGCTCTAGTATTTCTGACTTATTTTGTGTTTCCCTGCCTTACACAGCTCAGCTTCCTAGTCTTTGCTCTAATTTCTAGATGTATTTCTGGAATTAGTGTTTACAGACTCTCTGGCAAACTACCTTCTAACCCAGTAGCTGGGGCATGCCTTCTCATACTGCCCCACCAGTGAGCAGGCTGGGGGTGAACAAGGGGCTGGAAGGGGATAGAGGCAGAAGGGATACTCCAAACCATATCATGTCTTGCTCAGCAATAAACACTTGGTGGGAGTTTGCCAGGGCTGCTGTTGCTCAGGGACAGGCTGGGCATCAGTTGGCTAGTGAGGAGCAATGAGAGTTTTCCACATCGTATGTTTTTCTTGGTTTTGTTTGGGTTTTTTGATTGTTGATTTTTTTATTCTTAGTTTGTCGTTTGGCTTTTTTTAAACTTATTGAACTGCCTTTATCTCAACTCAGGAGTTTTCTCACTTTTACCCTTCCATTTCTCTCCCCCAGCCCACTGAGGTGGATGCTTGGCTGACGAAACACCTCTTGTTCACTATAGACAAAAGAACCAAAGTTTAAAAAAACCCCACAGCTTCGCTCCAAATTTAAAACATACCTAATCACCAATAGCACTATCAAATATCAGCATACAGAAGAAGCTGATTGACACTAGCTACAGAATGCCAAATTTTCATTAGAGAAACATTCCCACATGTGTTTAAGTGTAAACTTTATTGGCCCCATTGTATCAGTTGGTCTAGCACAGAGCTTATGCCTCCAAGGTACTGTCACAGGGCATTTCTTAATATTACTCATAACGGTATCTGATCATCTTTTGTTATTCAACCTAAACAATTACTTTTTTTTTTTTTAACGTATACTTCCGTATACATTTAAAAGAGTAACACTACATACTGGAGATTGACATTAAACAAAACTGGTTCTCCCGGAGGAAGGGAGGAGACAATCTTGCCCATACCTAAAGTGAATATTTTGAAGGTGAATCTTTTTTAAAAAAACCATAAAGGTTAAAATAGAAAGGAAGTTCTTGACACCTCACGTTATTGTTCTCAGCCAGAGGAGTTCCGTATTTCAAAAGAAAGATATTGCAGCATATCTCTAAATGATCTTTCATCACAATATAGGTAGCACGAGGCACTGAATTTTTCTTAGCATAACCTCTATATACACTTGAGTATCAGAACTGCAGTGTTTGGAGATTCCTAAAGGCATAAATGTAACGTTAATATCTCCCAACAGATACTCTCTTATCTTTGCCTTTTGCCAGCTGTTGCACTTGTACCTTCTTACCTCAGTAATGGAGAAAAAAACTGGTATCATGTTTAGAAAGTTATCTTAGCTTTTAATCTCCAGCCTCTCCCGCTTAACAGAAAGATCTACTGAACTATGTAACAGTCCAAGAGAAACCTCTTCTTTTTCAGACTTTTTAAAAGCAATACAAAAAATATGTCTTCACACTTGGCAATACTTGGCAAAACACTGAAGGACTTCACACTAAAGCACACAAAAAACAGATCAAGTAACATAGAAAGTAAAATGTATGGGGAAGTCTAGAGAACAAGTGACTTATTTCTTGCTTCAATTTCATACATAGATTGAAGAGAAGAAAGAATTAAATTCATAGCAATAGGAAATAATCCTTTCTCCTGAGAATGTTCTATCTAAGCTTTTTATGCATTGCTAAATAAAAGTTATATTGTTTTTTCTGAAGTTATATTTAGAGATATGAAGATAGAATTTCCTGTCATATCCCTGTGGTAAATGTAAGTAAATGGGAGACTGCTTTATAAAGCAAGAAGTCTAAATTTTATTCATTTTCTGTTATTACTTATTTCTGGACTTTGGAAAGTTATATTAAAAAGAGAGAAGTCAAATTATCTAAATAGAACTTAAAAATAAAGATATCTAAAGTTTGTTCTCTTTGGGAAAAATTTTTCCACAGACAACAGGTTAAAAAAGAAATCTATTTTCATTTTGGTATGATCACAATTAACTTTAATAGTTACCTAAACAGCACTTAGTATTCTCCAGAGCAGTAACTACTCTTCTGTTCCCACAATGTCATGCATTCTACAGAGCAGTAATGACTCTTCTGTTCCCACAATGTCATTAATTGATCATTAACGTAGTTTCTGTTGCCAAGCAATACTAAAGTTTCTGCTCTGTATTTGACCAAATCGTACCCAGATTACTTAACACAAGATGATCAACAACATTTTAATACAGAACAATACCGTGAACAAACTTCAACTATTTCAGGGGTGGGGTGAGGAATTGGAGACCTCAACATTCAGCCTAGGCTTCAGAGGCAAGGGATGGGTGGAACTCTGGAGGTTGAGAAGCGTGAGATAAAAAAAAATGACTGTTCAGGCAAACGTAACAGAAAAAAGTAAATGACCAAAGTTGGCTTCTGTGAGTGCGCGTGTGCCTTGAAAGACCTTTTTGAGTCAGATTTCTAGGTTAGAATTTGGCATATGGTATATTTGGTAAAAGGATAAACTCAGTACTTGAACTGTGATTATTTTACTAGTTATTGTATGTTTTAACTAGACTGAAAGAACGTACTTAAAAGTAGAGTAGGTTTTTCTAAACAACTGAAAGGCGAAAAACTGGAAAAATCTTTCAAGTGTTCTGTATTTTAGAGGAGATAGCGGCTACGGCTCTCCTATTGAGTGAATTCTGACTTGCCTGTTTCATTGTTTGTAAAATGGATGCAATACTTACCTGTCTCAGAGAATTTTTGAGACTCAATATATTTTTGCCAGCTCTGCCAGTGTAGCTGATTTTTATTCTAGAAAATGTTATCTATGATAAACTTGTACAATTTTAGGCAGATAGCACTTAAGAGGCAACCAGCACCAGCACCTTTGCCAGATTTCCGATTTCTATCAAAACAATTCTGTGGCATCTTTCGTCCAGATCAGTCTGGAAGTGGCTTCCAGAATTTCTAAGGTTTGTTTGCAAACATCTCACTTTATCACATGTTAAGGCAACAAACTAGTTTAGCACTGATCAGACACTGTAAAACAATTTACATTACAATCTTAGACCTAACTGTCTAAGAGTATTAGGACCATTAGAAGTTGTAAATAGCACTAGGTTCACATAAATTCTATTAACATTGCTAATCCATGAGGTTACGATTTTTAACTTCTTTGAAAAGTAGTAGCCATTAGTTTAAATCTTAATTTATTTTTCCGTATTGAAAACTGACATAGCAGTATAAACAACCAGCTCCACTGTAAACAGTTTATCACAGCTGACCTGCCACATAGATTTACACTACATGCTCTGGGAAATATTTCAGTTGCTTTCCTAAAGCCCTTTACTTACATCTTTCTTAAGAAACCATACACAGGTACACTGCACAGTGACACACATTTAAAGATGATGTTTCATAATTTCTTCTTTCGATTAAGCACTCATCTTATCTAGCAGTAACTGAATTGCCTGAATTGTAGGATAAGCATAGATCTTCTGTGTGCTACAGTAAACATGCTTCCAGTACTCAAATGTAAGAGACGAATGAGCAAGATCTTGCGCTCAAAGGTTAAGGACAGAAATACCTTCATAACACTAAAATTTTGAGATTTCAGGGATTTCTCAGCTCTTAAATGACTCTCAGATGCTTTTAGGAAGACCCAAGTGTTTGTATAAATCATGACTTTCAAGTGCACTCTTGGAATTGTTTGTTAGGCAGTTCTAAGTAACACTTAAGGATTTTACTACAAAGCAGGGAGATAGCAAATTGACATTATGCTGAAGAAACATTTTGCCCTGATTGCAAAAGAGTGAAAAACACTTGTAAAAACACTTTAAACAAATGTTTTGTGTGGGCAAGGAAAAGTCCCTCCTACCATACATAACTCGAATGCACGCTGAAATAGTTCATTGAATCTTTGAAAGGTATATTTGTTTAAAAACAATAAACACACAAACCTTACTTATGATTAAAAAAAAAAAAAAGAGGTACAATGATAGAGAAGAGGTACATTTATAAGATAAAGATAGATGCTTACAGTCAAAGGAAAGAAACAGGGGCCTCTTACCATGCACAAACATATAGTGATGATACAACTAGAAAAAAAAAATCTGCTAGAATAGAAACTGACTTGTTAATACATAATCAAAACATCAAGCTCACAGTAGCATGCGCATAGGCTAGGGTCAAAAGTGTCATGAACAATTATTATTTCATTTCTATAGTTAGCAGATACAGAGTTAACAATTTAAGATATCCAATGAAGTGAACAGTGCTTACATATTTTTCCTCTCTGATCTGTAACACTTTCTGGACTAAATATATGTTGACACACATTTATGCAGTCTCACTAAGATTACAATAAGAAGAACTAGCAAAAAGTAGGGCTGTGCTACTAAGCATATGCTTTCTGTGTTCTACTGAACTGACAGCATTAAATAGGTAATATGGCTTTGGACCAGCAAACTAGACCCTACTTTGGTTTCAACAACGAAGCTGCTAGAATAAGTATCTTTACAACTAGCAACAAAGTGGGAGACAAAGCCATATTGACTTTCAGAGGACTGCCTGTCAAAAGTACATTCTTTCCCAGGCATTTTATACACTACCTAATGGAAATACATGGATGCAGGGGGATAAAATTACTGTTCTACTTACAGTTCCACTCCAGAATCACAGTCACTAATGAAAATTTCCTCCAGAATAAATTACCTCCCTCTTGAAGCTGTCTTGTTCCAAGCCAAGATCTATTAATTCCTTCTATTAATTCCTTTCCTTCCAAGATCATTAATTCCTTCCCTGAATTCACAGCTTCAGCCATTTTGTTGCCAATTGAACATCTACCTTGAATTTTCTCTTTATGACGTTTCTGTTCAGAATTAACAACCTGATGGAGAAGTTTCACTGAATATAACCTTTCAACAGCCTCTGTATTTTCTAGTCTTTTCAATCAGTTCACTTCTACCTCCTGCTCTTCCTCTTCATGCACTCTCCTCCCTTCTTTATCTTTTCCTCCACTTCCCTATTATGACTTCTCTTTCTTTCCACACAATCGCTTTCTTATCTTTAAAAGATATTGTCAGCTCCACTTATTTGCTACACTTCCCCTTTTTTTCTGAGGCAGTCACATGGGATGCATTTCCTTGTGCTCTACAGCTCTTCTCAATCCAGATCATAGCAGGAACAGCACCCTGTAGCTACTTACAATGTTGAGAGATCTTCCAAGTCATGTAGAACATGTATTGAATCACTGTGCGATATAATCAAGTCTCTTCTCTTTAAATTGATGAGGGAGGTCGTAGGTCTCCCAGAATTTTCTCCTAATCGCAGGACCAATATTCCTTTCTAACACACTCCTGCCTTCAGTCTCTCATCATGCTATTTTTCCTGAACTTTTGCCCTAGTTTACATCCTGGCTTTTCTGTTGCCTTTACTTTTAGCAATTCTTTTGCAGGATGATTCATCTTGCTTATCCTGATGCAACCTTTCATGGGACTTGAAGAAACCTCTACTTTTCAGCATCTCCCTCTCACCACGTTATTGAATAAACACTGTTGTAATGCCAATCTCTCAGATGTAGTGATCATCTACATGACTTAACACTACCTCCCTATGACCCTCACTGTCTCTAAAGCGTATGACTATCATTCACCAGTTCAAGCTAAAGACGACCAACTTTGAGGATGAAAGAGCACTCATTAATCATCCCAAAGCAGATGTTTAAGTTAATTACACTGAATTAGCTTTTCATCTTTCCTGAAAAAAAAAAACCCAAACAAACCCTCCTAAATCTTTACTTTTGGAATTAGCAGGTACAATATCACCATTGTACTTCACACTATTCTGTCCACGTTCTAGTGTTATCTTCTACCCAGCACTGTTGTAGACTCACAGACAGTATCACTGACTCCAAGATCCAGTCTTTGTTCCTCATCTCACAGGTTTTGGATTAACTTGGCTCTCTGAACAAAACTTGTCTGTCTACAAAACACACTAGAATCCATTTACAACACTGTGACAAAGCTTAGCCTTCTCACTCTTAACTTCAGCTTAGCATATCCCCCTTTCTCACACTGTCCCCTTATCCATACCGTAAAATAAATAACTTATACTTGTGTTCTTCACAGCTGTAAGTATGTATTAATTCTTAATACCTTCCTGGTTAGACCTTCTTATGATATTCTCTGCATATATGGCAAAAGGCTGCCAACTTCCACTTACACACCTTGTTGACAGCAGCCTCTCTTACATATTATTTTGTTTTTCCAGAGTTGTATAATTGAATTCAAGAACATAAATTCAGCTGCACACTTTATATAGGAATCATATTTGTAATCGTACACATAATATTAGCAAGTGCAGTATAATATTAAAATGGAGCACTATATATTCTGAAATATCATGCATTATCATCTCTATCTACTGCCTATTGTTCTCCTTAATCCTAGACAGCAAATGAATTAAAGGCTTTTTCCAGAAAGTAAACTTAAAATATACAAAGGAAATTTGGGCTGATTTCTTGGGAGGTTCTGTATTTTTAACAATGAAATAAAACTTGCTCAGATCACAATAAAGAGTTTCTAGAATCATATACAAAAATATTACAGGTCATCATATCTGAGACTGAAGATATAACCCCAATCTGAATAGAACTATTAGAGTACAGGGTAATTACTTTAGTACTATGCATGGGAAGCAACTCACTCAAGTTTACTTGTAATTATTCATCAACTACACTTTTTTCTCACCATTTTTCTCCCTAGCCCCACCCCTCCTCAAACTTCCAAATTAAAATTTTTTTCATCCCTTCCTTTATTGGCACAATGATGTGAATGAATTTTGCGCAGTGGTAGCTGCAAGAACCTTCTGATGGTAGCTACAAGAACCTGCTAGAAGGAACTTCTTCGTTATGTAGGTTATCTATAGTTGTAACAGTTGCACTTTACAATTTATTTAAATACCCGACTGGGAAATTCCAACACAGCTTAAGAACATGCATAATGTCATAGAGGATGTACAAATACACACTGCTATGAATGGCCCAATGAAGAGTCTAAATTTCTGCAGCACACATAATTCTAGCAGTCCTTAGTGAGTTTAAGATTATGTTTGAGATGCACTACAATTCACTCAAGGTCTAAAATAACCCTATTTAGTGGGCTGTGATAAGTTTTCTAACTGAAGTATGAAACCCTTTAGAAAGATTCACATGCATATATAACTGAACTGGACAAGTACACTTGTTTTTCTTTGTCACCTTAGTCCTTATAATAAAGCCCAGGAATCTGAGAACATATAAGCATGTGTACATAGACTACTAAAGAAGTGTCAAGGTAATTAAGCCAACAATAATCTCCCATTCAGGGTTTCACCTACGCTACTTGAAATTAACCACCATAATAACTTTACTAGATTTTTATCATATTATATTTGTAATACCTTTTTTTATAAAAATGCGGGCACATTAATATTGGTCAAATGGTCACAATATTAAAACTGTATGAAGGTCTTGCACATGCTTTAGGCATCTTATCTCACTCCCAGTGAACCCAAACTTATAAAAACGTGAACTGAAATTTGCTTAAGAATTAGGGCTTTATAGCGGTTCAGCAGATATGTTCTTTACAATAATTAAATGGAGGGGAAAAGAAGCAAAAAAGAAACAAACTTGTTACTGATGATTGTATGTTTCATAAACTTTTCTCAGGCACGCATTTCTCTACACTTGCTGATTAGAAAGCTTTAAAGTTAAAAAAAAATTATGCATTTCCAAGGAATCTGAAACATTAGTCATTGTTTATACAGTATTTATGTATGTGTTGTACCACTAGATCAGCACTATGTGTTACTATTTAACTATATAGATTAATTATTTTAGAAAATAAGTGTACTTGAACACCCACTAAACTCTAAGGACTACTCTGCAACTTAGACTTTGCCACGTATGCTTTGGGAATAGCTCATAGCACTGAAAGACACAGCATTAATGAACAGATGCACTACTTAGAAGCAAATTACTCAGAATCGTGTTGAGTGCCTATAAAAAATAAACATAATTACAATGAAAATGTTCAAAAAGGAAAGTAGGTATATAGGGCTCAGGCAACAGTCATGCTTGTCCATATATTACAATCCTTATTGTAAAAAGACAAATGGATAACTGATAGGCTCAAAAAGATATACAGCTGTGATTTTTGTTTGGATTCTTCCCCTTTTGTAGAGAAGCAACTTTAAATCTATATTGACAATGCAAGAAGCAATCCAATGTTATTTCACCTAGTTTAAAAGTAGCCCAGCTCATTTCAAAATGCTCAGTATACACACATTGTTTACATACATTATGAGAGTATTCCTGCAATATGCAAAATATAATGATTACTTGCTAAAGTTTATCAAATTGGTACTTAAAGGAACAACAAAAACACACATAGAAGTATAGATGAATGGCATCTGTCTTATTCTCTCAAGGAAAAGCAGTAGTCACACTAATCTCTTAGCATATATTACACACACACAGAAGCAGATCTACAAACCTATAAAAACATGTGGTCACCCACCGTATAGAAAATTCTCAGTTACTCTTTTCTACTGCACTGGTAAATCAATATAATTCACTAGTAAGTGACCTAAACATAGCCGGGACAGAAACAAATTAATACGATTCTAAAAACCTCCAGGCACTCACCAAAAGACTGAATGCAGGTTTCAAGAAGATCTTCCAAGGTGGCCCCTTTGGCTAAGTGCCCCAACGGCACCATCGTGACCTGCGCGAGATTTGAAAGGCTGGGAGAATGACTGATCTGCTTCAGCTCCAGTGCTGATTCAGGGGCAGTGCTGCATGCTTGGACAGGTTGCCTAAAAGAAAGCACAATAGCAAAGTAAATATGAGAAGATGGAGTGGTAAATTTTACACTGCATGAGAAAGGAGGAGAGATTTAAAGGATAATTAACTCCCTGTAGCTACGGTGGTGCTCTAAGAGATAACCCTCCCACTTAATACGTACACCGAAGAGACTGCTCAGTAATTGACTTTTTTTTTCCCCTGCTAAATTTGGATTATAGAGCACACGGTTAGAGAGCTCCTTGAATGATCTGTAAAGATTACCAGAAGTCTTGAGTCTTTGTTGGGGAGTTACGATTACAGCACAAGCATAAAAACTCTTCAAACTATGTAACGGGAATATCGGCATGCAGTAATCTACCCCCACATATTTGTGTGCCCACAAAAAATAAAGAAGAAAAAAAATTATAGCTATAAAAAATATTACACACATTGGAAAACACCAGCCTAGTTTTATTAATTTCATTTGGAAAATCACTATTAAGCAAACAAAATATCAATGCAACTTTACAGTGGAGTATTTAATAATTTTTAAAAAAAGATTAATTCGCACTCATTCTATATTATTTCCTACAAAGTTGTTTTACAGTTGCAGACACGACTAAACTAATGTTTTAATAATAAAGGTAAAAGAGACCAAAATAAAGCATATATCTAGTTATAGGCTTGTATTTTGATCATATAATATCTTAGATTTCAAAAATGTGTATGTTTACAGATAATATTAAAGGCTGTTGATTGTCTGCACACAAGTTCATAATTCTGTATGAAATAGTAAATAGGCACATTATTATGTCGACAAAAAGTGCTGAAACATTTTGTTTCCAGCAAGTAACAGGAACCAGTTCAAAATCTGTCTTGAGCACAACCATAGAGTTCACAAAAAGGCAACAACCACTATTGTTTCAATACAACTTGGGTTTATTCAGGGGCAATTTACACTCCACAGTCTTCCTAAACAAGTGACTCCAGCATCTTTAAGATGCTATCTTAAGCTTTCTTAAACTTTTCTTGGAAGACTACACAAGACTATCAATAAACTGACACTCCTGGGAAGAAAAGGCACAGAAAGGTACCCGGTATGTATGTTACATACAGATAGGGAAGGTAAAGACACAAACATCCCCGTACAGGTACTCCTGGATGAAGGTGGAAATATACACGGCTTACAAAGACAGACCAGACCCTACCCCATCCCGGTGAATTTCAAACCTTATCTTAAATTTTTGTCTCGTTTGAATGCTAGGAAAGCCACAAAATTGTATGTGACGTCACTTACAAGCCAGAACTGACCCCAGGCCCCGCACTGTTTTGGAAAAAAAGTTGGGAAAATCCAAGCTTGACCCTGCAGAGGCAGTGACCATCACTCAGCTCCTCCGTAGTTAAGCTGACAGCGGCTATGCAAAGAATGTTCTCTTCTCTTCCCTTCCCCCTTTCTCTAAATTTCTCTTAGCTTGGTGATCCGACTTCCTGTTCTCATATAAAAAGACCAAGGGCCCGAGCAACTTTCAGGGTTTTCTTTTTACAAGCTTAAACCCTTCTCCTAACTTTTTTCCAGCGCCTCTTTAACACAGGGCAGAGGCTCCCAGCAATAAAGGAATCACGGCAGAACAGATCTCAGGTGATGGTGACACAATGTAGAAAAACCTGAAGCGTCCGCACCCCAAAAAAAGTTTACCATAACACTGCGGCCGACTTAGCAACACTGGACAGGGAAACTCCACGGGTGAGACGCCCGAAACTAACGATTCATTAGCACAGATCCCCTCGCAGCAGTTATTTGACACGAAAAATAGATAAAAGCTGTGCTGGAGAGGGCGGCGGGGAGGGACGGGAGGGGGGGACGACACGGGGGGAGACCAGCACCCCGCCTTTCCACCGCACGGTGGGGAAGATACCACAAAGGAACGGCCACCAGCTCGGGAACTGGCCCCCGGGGCAGGGGGACCACCAGCCTTACCCGCCGGGCTCGGCCGCAGCTCCCGCCCGCTCGCCCTCCTTTCCCCCGGCTCCGGGCACACCGCCGGCCGCCCCGCAGGTAACCGGAGCCCGCACCGCCGCCCCTCCCGCTTCTTTTCCCCCTCTCCTTCCCACCTGGGAGGGCACCGTCCGACCCCCACAGAGCCCCAGCCGCCCCGACGACCGCTCCCCACGGAAACCCACCCCAGCCCCGCCGCGGGAGCACCACGGCGGCCGCACATCGCCCCGGGGCGGGCACCCCCGGATCACCCCGAGACCCGAAGAGCAAGGGGGAACTCACTGGTTTTCTCTCCTCTTTCCTAAGGTTCCCATGTCGGTGGCAGCCGCGGCTCCGCCGCCCGGCCGGCTCCGCCAGCAGCGCAGGGCGCGGGGCGACGCGGGGCGGAGGGGGCCGGGGGGAGCATCGCCTCCGCCCGCCTCGCCGCTCTCCCGCTCCCCGTCTCGTCTCGGGAGGGGCCTGAAACCGATTCAAGTGGGGCAGCGGCGGCGGCAGCCGCCACCCGTGACGAGCGCAGATCTTATCGGCAGAAGGAAGTACTGAGCTGCTGCCGGGCTGCTCTTCTCTGAAGCCGCCGGATTTACCAGGTACCGAAACGCGCTCAAGCCGCCAGGCTGTAGAGCTGCCGCAACTTTTTCCACGGCCCAACTCCCGTTAGGGCAGGGCAGGGCAGGGCAGGCTCTCTCCCGAGGGCAAGCCCCCTCCCCACGCGTGCAGAGGCGCCGGGGCTCACGCGTGTTCCTCGCAGCTAACCGGAGGGGCCGGCCCGCCGCCCTCGCTGGCCGGGAACAGCCGCCGCCGGGGCACCTGTGCCGGGGCGGGACAAGCGCAGCCGAGCTGCGGGCCGAACCGCCCCCGGCACGGCCACACCCCGCCACCGGACCCCACTCCCCCCCGCTCCACCCGGCTACGTGACCGCGGGTGGGGTGGACCCACGCGCGGCCCGGGCCCCCGCGCGCTGATTGGCTGGCTCTCCGAGGGGCGGGGGGTCGGAGGGGCCGGGGGGGGACATGGCGAGCGCTTGCCCTGGCGAGTGGATGGGAAGGCCCCGGGCGGGAAGGGGCAGGGGCCTGGCGGGAGGCCTTTCGGAGGGTCAGCGGCCCGGGTTGTTCCCCGCCGTGGTGCCCGCAGCTGGCGGTAAACGCTGGGGTGGGGGGCACAAAACTGAGACACCCACCCTCACCATTACTGTTTTTAAAGCCCCTGTGCTTAATTGGCGCCTTACGCTCCCCCCCCAGGTTTAGTCGCAGAGCAAGGAAAGGGGAGCCTTTGGGTTGCATAGCCCTTGTATCGCAATTAACAGCCTCGCAGAGCTCGTCCAACTCGACGGTGACAGCTCCTCCACTTCTGAGGAGAAATTCCCGCCGCGGGAGCACCACGGCGGCCGCACATCGCCCCGGGGCGGGCACCCCCGGATCACCCCGAGACCCGAAGAGCAAGGGGGAACTCACTGGTTTTCTCTCCTCTTTCCTAAGGTTCCCATGTCGGTGGCAGCCGCGGCTCCGCCGCCCGGCCGGCTCCGCCCGCAGCGCAGGGCGCGGGGCGACGCGGGGCGGAGGGGGCCGGGGGGAGCATCGCCTCCGCCCGCCTCGCCGCTCTCCCGCTCCCCGTCTCGTCTCGGGAGGGGCCTGAAACCGATTCAAGTGGGGCAGCGGCGGCGGCAGCCGCCACCCGTGACGAGCGCAGATCTTATCGGCAGAAGGAAGTACTGAGCTGCTGCCGGGCTGCTCTTCTCTGAAGCCGCCGGATTTACCAGGTACCGAAACGCGCTCAAGCCGCCAGGCTGTAGAGCTGCCGCAACTTTTTCCACGGCCCAACTCCCGTTAGGGCAGGGCAGGGCAGGGCAGGCTCTCTCCCGAGGGCAAGCCCCCTCCCCACGCGTGCAGAGGCGCCGGGGCTCACGCGTGTTCCTCGCAGCTAACCGGAGGGGCCGGCCCGCCGCCCTCGCTGGCCGGGAACAGCCGCCGCCGGGGCACCTGTGCCGGGGCGGGACAAGCGCAGCGGAGCTGCGGGCCGAACCGCCCCCGGCACGGCCACACCCCGCCACCGGACCCCACTCCCCCCCGCTCCACCCGGCTACGTGACCGCGGGTGGGGTGGACCCACGCGCGGCCCGGGCCCCCGCGCGCTGATTGGCTGGCTCTCCGAGGGGCGGGGTGTCGGAGGGGCCGGGGGGGGACATGGCGAGCGCTTGCCCTGGCGAGTGGATGGGAAGGCCCCGGGCGGGAAGGGGCAGGGGCCTGGCGGGAGGCCTTTCGGAGGGTCAGCGGCCCGGGTTGTTCCCCGCCGTGGTGCCCGCAGCTGGCGGTAAACGCTGGGGTGGGGGGCACAAAACTGAGACACCCACCCTCACCATTACTGTTTTTAAAGCCCCTGTGCTTAATTGGCGCCTTACGCTCCCCCCCCAGGTTTAGTCGCAGAGCAAGGAAAGGGGAGCCTTTGGGTTGCATAGCCCTTGTATCGCAATTAACAGCCTCGCAGAGCTCGTCCAACTCGACGGTGACAGCTCCTCCACTTCTGAGGAGAAATTAGCGAGCAGAAAGCCCGAAATGGGCAAAGTGACCCCAAATCCTATAACACAGTTTGACCAAAGTGGGTTTTCTGTTGAGAAATAAGTTAAATGAACAGTACAAAAGTGCTGGGTCACAGGGCACTTTGGCTGCTGCATTGTCAGCAGCGTGTTCGGAGAGCTCAATTCACCTTCTAAAAAATCACTTAGGCATCATAATGCTGTCACACCTCACACGGAGCTCCAGACAGTTTTCATAAACTGTTCCTTTAATTTTTTAGATTAACTGCTAAGGTTCAGGTATTCAAAGCGATTCTCTGAACAACAACCAGGGCACATTTCTCTTTAGGTCTCCCAAATGGTGGATTTTGCGAAGGACGCCGCTCACTGGCATTTCCTCAGAGGCAGTGGTAGCCACCATTATCACAAGAGGAGCTGTGCCCACCTGACCTGTGCTTTGCTGAAGACCTCCAGGGAAAAGGAAAAATCCTACATACTCCTGGAAATCACATCAGTGATTCAGTAGGTGGCATTCTTCTGAGTAAGTTTTAAGCTCATTCCTAGCTTGTGATGGTCAACCAGTGAAGGTCACTGTGGTTGAGAAAGAAATACAAATACATTAATATATACTCAGGACCACAGCTCATGTGGTCTGTGGTATTATCTGTAGCAATTACATTGTTAAGCCAATCTCCTGGCTGAATTCTACTTCAGAGAAGTACATCCCAGCTGTCTTTGATTTTCTTTAACAAAGTTTTCCTTGAGAAGTTCATGTGTGTGCATACATGCACCAATAAATGGAGGTTTGACAGAAAGAATGCTCTCTAGCTTTGTGGTCAGAAGGTATTCTGTGTGCAAATCTTACAGTACACAATCTCATACAACAATCCAATTGCAATTTACATGACCACACAGCAGTCTGACATACTGATCCTTGAAAGTGACATTCTTCAGATGACATGGTCTCCTACTGTAAAGTAGATTTGTGCCTGTTTTGTGTCCTCAGACGATCAGAGATTTGCTCTGTGGAAAGGCAAGATACTTCTACTGTTCTCAGAGCTTCAATCAGTAGATGATTACTTTAAAATACAAGCTGTGATCCAAAGGAGCCATGCTAACAAAGTTGCAAGGTGAGAGTGACTAGCATGGGCCATATTGCTCCCAAGGGACTTGACCAGTGATGCGTTTTTATGCTGTTGTGCTCAGATTCCTGGAAGATCTTGCATCAATAGTAACTTATAAATTGGATTTCACATTTGGAACCATGTGAAGGAACAGACTCACTGCTTCAGAGCAAGCCAGATGTTTGAAGTTCTGTTGTACTGCAAAACATGCCTTTCTCCCTCTAAGTGCAAGTCCACAAACATAGGTTGGCCTTGAAGCAGAGTGAAAATAATTTTCTTGAGCTGTTCTTTCACCTATACTTTAAGCTCATTTAACTTGACATCTTTCCTGGGTCTGTATTCCTGCTCTTTACAATGGGCCAACTAGCGGAGTTTGTACAACCACTCGGTGACTTGCACACAAAAAAGAACCACAGCAAAAAACCCAACCCAACTAAAAATGATCCATGTTCTGCCAGACAGTGTCAATTATTTGATTCGCCACCCACTCATAATAGCTCAACTGCTGCCACAACCAAATAATGGCAAGACAGCAAGATCACAAATTTTTCCAATAACTTTCACTTAGAGCTGTTTTACATAGATCATTGTAAAATCATTGTTGGTGAAAGTGTCAATTTCCATTACAGCTAGTAGAGCATTTCTAGTGTCTTGCTGCAAGCCTGGGTCATAACTTTTGATCAGGATGATCTAGGCTTTGGGTGCTTTCACTAATTTATCAAACATTTCTATTTTTGGAAAGTTGTGGTGCTAGTGAAGGTTTTGGTCTGATAACCCCATTGAGGCTATCAGACCATGGTAATTCTCTTGCTATTTTTCTCTTGATGCACCTTTGCCATAGTGGCTAGGGATGGAATGTTCCACTTTGTGTTGCAATGTGATCAGTAACAGTGCCAGTTTTTGTGACTACCACAAATATCTTCCCTCAATGGTGCATGTTCTAGTGTGACTTTTTGGACAACTCCAGCTTTCATTTATAAGTAGGAGGCAATAAAACTCATATTCATGATTGCAGAATGGGACTTGAAATTGTAAGACTGTACGATTGAGGGAGTGGATAGTAAATTAAGAAGATTGTGAATGCTCTTGTAAAACATCATCTTTAAGTCAGGTTGAAAAAGACTGGACTAATCTTACTTGAGCACTTTGGGTTGTCAATAAGGTACCTCTGAGGTTCCAGCTTTTCTGTAAGAACATAAGGCATTGAGAGCACCCAGTAGCCACTGCCTTCTTATGTTTAAGGACCACAGGTTTGTGTACATTATATGCAAGACATCTTATGAAGGGAGTAGCTGTCCTACTAACAGATCTACCTGTCCAATCTACCTCTTTATTGATACTTCTTCTGTAAAGGTTGTTTCGGTTAAACTTTTTAATGTCCAGTGGTCAGCCTTGAGCTGAACAAGGTGGAAAAGATTCAAGACCAGAGTTCATGAAAGAGGAAAGGCAAATTCTCAGGCAGATCTAGAACTACTAGCAAGCACTTCCCTGCAGAACCTAGCATGTAGTACCTGATCTCACTGGTTTTGGATTTTTCCAGAGCGTTCTTAGGTTATTTGCCAGGCATGAGCTCTCCACCACTCTCAGTGAACACTCAGGCAGATCTTTTCTTGTTTCAGTTTATTGGTTGTCTCTCATACTCCTGCCATGCACTACCAAGAAGAAGCTGGCTCCATCTCAATAACCTTCTCAGAAGTAGTGTCAGTCTGCTATCACACCCACCCTGACGCCATCTCTTCTCCAGGCTGAAGAGGCCCAATTCCCTTAGCATCTCCTCACAGGGCAAGTGCTCCAGCCTCTGACAGTCTCAGTGGAGTGGTGACCTTACTCCAGTTTGTCAAAGTCCACCTTGTGCTGGGGAGCCTGGAACTGGACTTACTCTGAAGAGTGCCGAGCAGAGGTGGTGTAATCACTTCCCTCAATCTGCTGGCTCTGCGCCTGTGCATACAGCTCAGGGTGTTTTTGGCCTTCTCTGCTGTCAAGGCACACTGCTGGCTCGTGTGCTGCTTGCTGCCTGCCAAGACCTCCACCTCCTTTTCAGCAGTGCTGGTGGGTCTCCAGCCTCCAATGGTGCGAGGCGTCTCTTCCTTCCCAGGTGCAGAACAATGCATTTGACCTTGCTGAATTTCATAGAAGTTCCCATCAGCCCATTCCTCCAGCATGTCTAGGTCTCTCTGGATGGCAGCCCTGCCCTCAAGTGTACTGAATTGTCATCCCAATTTGACGCTGCCTGCACACTTGAGGAGAGTGCACTTCATTGCCTCTCCCAGACTGCTGATAAGTATTAAAATGAGCAGGTCTCAGGGTAGTTCCCTGCCCTACTCACTGCCAGCCTCCAGTTAGAGTACAACCCATACCCTCTGAGCCTAACCGGTCAAACAGCTTTTTACGAGGTTGGTATCTAGTTGTCCACCCATCTAGACCTCCGTGTCCCAAACTGAATACAGAAATATTGTAGGAAATTACGTCGAAAGCTTTACTAAACTTTAAAAATAGCAACATCTGAAACTCAGTCTACTTTTTCCTATATTATACTAGTCAGTCTAATAAAAGGCCTTATTTCTACCTATACGTCTTATTTTGCCTGTTTCCTTAAGCCACAGCAGTTATGACAGTGTTACCATGTAGAGATGCCTCTTGAAAAATTGTGTAACCCAAAATTAGGAGATTCATTTGCCTCGTTGTGTGTGTATGGAAGTCAATATTTCCTTTAACTACGCAACAAGATACAATTTCTTTCATAGCACCTCTGCATCATTCAGATCGTAGTGTGGGTATGTAGTAGGAGCAAATAAGAAGGCATAACAAAGAACATTGTTACTTTCAACACAATTTGTATTTGTGTTTGGTTACAGAAAGTAGACAGTTTTAATCCCTAAAGAAAGGGGATTTTAGTAGTAAAAATTTGGTCTGATGGCTGAGATAATTTAAAACTGCTTGTGAATCTTCAATGGACTGTCCTAGAGCCCCTTGCCCTTGAAGCAGCAATGCTGAAAAGAGTTTTCTACTTATTTATTGACTGTATTCCTCAGGTTTTGGAATTTGCAAAAATCTGAGCATTCACTAGCGAAAATTAAATAATAACATTTACTTTGATAAGGCAAAGTAGTAAGTGATGCTAATTAGTTTTTTGGAAGAAAAGTCCTGATTGTCTCATTTCTAGTACCACAACTTCGGTGGCTTTTCCCTTGTGCCTCTGCTCCCCATTTTAAATGGAAAAAACCAATCTCACTGTACTGCACAAAGATGGTTGATAAAGTCCTTTCTTGACCTACAGCTGTGCTGGTGAGAATTTATCCAATTGCTTAGTAATACTCTGAAAATAAGTACATTCATGCTTGTGAAAGTGCTCATATATTAGAGTGATGCACACTATACACAAGTGCATGATTTTGCAAACCTAGTTAGAGGGTTCACATTCAGTCCAAGAAATTTCACACTGGTAGATGGATATATGTACTAGGCAGTGCATAACAGTGTGCTGGTACCTGAGTTTCATCAGTACCCTGACTGGGATTCTTGGCAGAGATTAATCCCTCCCAAAATGGCCAAATTCCTCTTCCCTTTTTCTTCTCTTCAGACACAGAATTGAGCCAGTGCAGGAAAATGTAGATATTTTGTAATTTTTAGTAACTTGTTTTCTCCTCTTTGTATTTTCACCCTGTACTCTAACTAAAGGAGTTAAAAGTAATCAAAGAGTCTAAAATTTACTTTAAGGACCATGTCTAGGTTTATCATGAGTTGTTTGTACAGATAATTTGCAAGCTGATTGGCAGCAATCTTGCACTGTCAGCTATGTGTAACTGAAACTATTAGATTTTTGTTGTCATTTTTGCTCTGGAAGACTTAAAATAACAGTGGACTAAATTAATTGTTCCGGTAAGAAAAGCCATGAAGCCATATCTTGATAATAGATAAAAACATCAAGTCTGGTAAGTCAGAAAACACTATTAGCTGGTAGCATTCTTCTGAGTAGATGCAGACTTTGATTTGTGTGGCTTTTTGAGGCTCAGTCCTAGGAAGAAATAACCTCAGCCTTTCTACTGATTAACGATGTGGATATTTTCCTATTAAGGAGAATGCTGAAATACAGTAAGCACTGATCATCTGCCTACCTTGCATTGATGTCCAGCTCTTTTGGAAGTAGCACACAGTGGGGCTGTCTTTGAGATACTATAATAGTGCAATATGCAGTGAAAGGTATTGATACTGCTACCTGAAATCTGTGTTCTGTGTCACTAAAACGAAAAGCACACTTAATTCTGGCATAAAAGCTTTCATTTACTGTAAGTGAGTCCAGGAGGATTGTCATCATAACTTCTACTTCCCTCCGGTAGTCCGCAGCTAGGAAAGTCTACTTTCCTTTCTGGTCCTTCAGAATTAACGTATTTATTTGATCAGTTTTGATTCAGGTCTTTAGGATTCTTCTGTGTACATACAATTTACTGATTGGTTTTGATAAAAAAAATGAATCTGCTTCCCTTTCTTCTCTCCCTCCCCCCAAAACACAAACCGTGCTGCAACACCTTCTTTCTTAACTTGTGTGTGTATCAAGTATGGAAAGATAAGGTGAAAAACAGCTGGTACCCTTGAAAGAACAGGAACAGTTAGGCTCAAGATACAGAAAGGAAAAGCATAACAATGCTACTAAGAATGCTTCTTTTTGGTTCACCATCTGCTTTAGAAGAACAAAACAGCTACTTAAACAGGATGTAGATAACATCATCCCAAACGTCCCTTTGTAAACATTTTCCAAGGAGACAGTGATTAGCTACTTCCTTTACAGGATATCTCTTGGTCAGCAGCAAGAGGCAAGACACCACTCACTAGAAATACATTAAGTGCATTGTTGTAACCTCTTTTAAGTGTTTTCACAGATAAATTGTTGTGGATATAACAGTCCCTTTGAAAGTATGACAGGATGAAAGTTAGGCTCCCAGAAGGTGGGGGAGGAGGGTTCTTTAATGTAATATTCACTTAAATTTTTTCAGTTTAGCTAATAGCTAAAATTACAGTGCTCCTTCGAGTTGGAAAGAAATGTAGATGTGATTTCCACGTGGTTTGTTTCTGACGGAGCTGCTTCAAAATTTCCAAACTGAATGGGCAGAATTAAATTTTGCTGCTGCAGCAGTGGAGGCCAGTATTAATGATTTTGTGCTTGTTATTTCCAGTGACAAAGTAGGGATTGTGTGAAGAAGCAAGAGTGACAGTTGAGGTGAGGAGCAATGAGGAGTAATCACAGGGGTTTCACAGGATGTGCGTGTGTAGGAAGTGGTGTTTCCCTGCCCTTTATGATCTCATCTGCAGGGCAGGAACCTTTTCCAGGGGGATTTCACCCTGAAGTGCAAGGTTGTGCTGATTTGAACTGATCACTGGACTAAGTCCTGAAAGTGTAAGTGGATATGAGATGCCACATAGAGAAGGGCCATACTCTTCCTCTGCTGAAGGATTTTTTTGTTTTGCATTGCTTTAAGGGAAATGCTCTTTTCTCACAGGGATTTTCTTGCTCTGTTTCTGTCAGTGCGTGTCAGCTGGGGACAAGAGGAAGTGAGAGGAGAAGGGAGGAAGAGCATCTTCCCTCACAACCATTCCAGCAACCCACCAAGTCCTTGGTGCTGGGGGACAGAACAGGGCTAAAAACAAAGGCAGCGTGGCTGCAGATAATAGCAGTGGCTACCCACGTCTTTGTGTCTGTTGTTATTGATATAAGGATTAACAGTAAGTTGACCATTAGTTGTGGGCTGAAAATGGCAAGTTTACCAGCTGTATGTATGCATTAAGGGAAAGATTAATCTTTCTAGGACCCCATTTATATCTCATGAGCTGTCTTGTTCTCAGTTAGTCTTTATACATATGAGCTGGAGTCTATTTGCTCCGCTTGTATTCCAGAAGGAAGGATGGTTGAAGAAGAATTTATTTGATGCCTTTTCAGTTGAACAAAACTGGTATTTCATAATATATTTGGAGCTAGTTAGAAAAAATCCTATTGTTTTACATAGTTGTCTTCAAAAATTGTTACACACAACAGTACTTCGTTGAATTTCTACCTTGAAGAATATCCCTGAAGAATATCATCAGGATAGGTCAATGTGCTGGTCGGTCTCTATCATTCTTAGGGATATTAAGAAGAATGAAGAAAATACCTCGAAGAGGTGGGTGACAAAAATACTGGCAAAACCATGCTTAGACTCTTTATAGGTGAATACTTAACCCTCCTATGTTGATACAATCAGACTTCTACTTACGTGAAGGGAATGTAAGACCTGTACCTCAGTTTGCTGGATTTAATAGACACTTTGCAATAAATTATGTTGGGAAAAGGATCAGGCAGATTAATGCAACTAAGAAAAATTCTGAGTAACTAGAGATAATGGATCACCTTAATTTGTAGTCTATTGTGGCTAGATGTAAAATGAATACAGGGGAAATGTCAATTACTTAGACCTAAATCCTGCAGGTTTTCCCGAACTCCTAAGATCTTTTCCTTCTCCTCCCAGTTTTATAGCTGGGAAGCTCCTTAACCTCCAAGCTTTAAAGCAATGCATATTTTTTCTTGTTTTAAAGGACTGCTCAGAATAGCAATATTGTCAAGGGCTGCTGTCACTTTTCTGGATTAGAAACATTATCTATTGCTGGATTCATTTTTAATCAGGGAGAGTAGCTATAGCGGTACTGAATAGGATGTAATTGCGAATATATACCAAACCCAATGTTTAGTTCCATATCAATAGTCACATGATTTGAAGGTATTTGGGCAGCAATTCAGCAAACACATTTAAACCCACTCTTTATTTTAAAATGGCAAACAGGCATTGGGTCAGAGTAACTGAACTAGTATTCTTAATGCAGATTAGTTTATATCACTTTTAAAAACATGCCAAACACTATTATTCTCCACACTAGTTGCAGAATACTATTTAAGAGTGTGGACAAAAAAGTTTATTGCATGTTTCCACAGCAGAGAGAAAAGGCAGTAAAGTAGGAAAATTTAGCTTAAATGGACACGTCAGACTTTATCAATATTCCACTCACTATTACATGGTGCAAACTGTTTGTATTCAGGCAGGAAGGTTGTGCTTTTGTCTCAGTCTGTGATGAAAAAATAATTCAAACACTTAAACTAAATAGGTCTGTAGATCCCTCAGCTTTTTTGCAGGACAGGTGGCAAAGAAATAGACAGTAGCACCCTGTAGGTGATTTGAATCTCAATCAATTGCTGATTGAGATTCAGAACCTTATATCTATTTTACCTAGCTTTTATGATTTCTCTGACACACTGTGTATTTATGCAGCAGCTGCTGCGGATTCGGTTTGACCCACCAGTGGGAAGCATTCACATGCCATGGTGACTTTACGACATTGTGCATCACTGTCAGAAGTTGGGCAAGTATGGAGATGTGCTAGACCACTTCATTTCATACAAATTTTCAAGATTGTGCTATGCTAATAGTTGTGGTGATGATGCTCAGATAAACAGATACAATTTCAATGTTTGACTTGCTTCCATAGGAAGTTGTTCCTTTGGAGCTGCGTAGATTGCAGCACGTGCTTAGGTATACCACAAGGGGATGAAAGAGTGACTTCATTGATTTTTTCTTTTGTTTTCACGTTTTATTTTAACTCCCTGCATTTACTTATATACATTTCAAATTACTATGTAGCCGCCTTTTCAAGCATTGTTTGTATCCCTCAACACTACTTCCATAATTTACCTCATGTTCCCTGAACTATAATCTGAGTGGTTTTGGAAACATCAGGGATAAAAGGAAATTCAGGAGGTCACCCCAGATATTTAACAAGCTTATCTCAGTCATGTGCTGCCTTTCTTTCGTTTTTCTGCCATTTATGTATAGACAAGAATGTGGTGTGGTTTGTTTTGGTTTGTTTTTAACTTTCATTTTATCTGTTGTGCAAATATTTCTTTTTCCATTTTTATTTCTTTGTATCTCGTCTTTCTCATTGGCTCTCACAAGGCAAATTATTTAACAAGACAATTATTCAAAGTGCTGTGCAATTAGTTTATGGAATATGTTTTGAAAAACAACAAAAACTTCCCACTATATGAAGTCCTTGTGCTATCTTTTGACTGATTAAATGCTATGTTTTTTTGCATTTTTAAAATTCTTCTAATTTTTTTGATACTTTGAAAAATTGCTTAATGGAATCTTTTAATTTTAAGCTGTTCAACTTTGTTAAATTTGTTTGTTAAATTTGTTTGTTAAATTTGTTAAATCATTGTCAGTTGTATTTTTACCTAATATGGCCATATGGTGGTAATTTCTGCTTTTCTCGCAGTTTAAGTGTAATTAATAACACAGAACCTGGGGCAGGTAGGGAACTCCCGATATTGTCATTTTTCTAACAGACAACTGTTCATCCAGATTGACATCTCAGTCCATATAGTATTTTGTATTCCAGATTCCTTAGATCCAAGTTAAAATTCTTAATACCCTGACACAGCGGCTTCCTCAACCTGGTGGCATCTAAAGCTCTATTTCTGGACAAGCTAGAAAGTTTCTAGCAATCAAAATCAATAGGCTGTTTGTTCCTATGGCTATGTTGCTTGATCCAAGGACTACTTAATATTAGATAATAACAGAAACGGAACCTAATTTCTCCCCTTCCCAGTAGAGTGTTCTGGTATTTGTTTGTGTTAATGTTTGTTGTGTGAATTCCCTATGCACACAAGATACTTTAATTATTGAATAGGAGAGTGTGAGACCACCCTTCCCTTTTAAATATCCTATAGCCTGGCATTTAAGATGTTTTTCCACTGAGATGTGGGAGGTAATATTTTAATTTCCACAGACAGCAGAAGTAATTGATCTTAGGTGTCTCATATAATGATATCACAAGTGCTAGAGCACTCTCTCTGAGTGAGAACATCTCCATGAGGGCTCCTAGCATCTGAGCCATTGAATTTAAATACATTACAAAAATAGTGTGTTGACTTCTCTGGCCTTGGAAAGGAGCCTATCTTGAGGAGAGATTCCAGAACGTCAAGTAAAAGAAGTGCTTCCTTTCACCAAAGACCACTTATGCGCCTCATATGATGTAATTTAAGATAAGATCTCTCAGAAGAAATTACATTAATAAACTATGTTCAGCTGCTCCCAGCTCAGAATGCAGCCTGTTGTCAATCTGAGTAACTTAAGGTTCTGGATTCTGCTCCATGGCCAAGCATCTAAAATGGCCTGTTATTGCTCATAACTTTTACTCAACACTGCATCACTGGATCTGAACTGCATGACAGGTCAATGTCACAAAAGAAAGCTGTGGAAGACTTGTTTGTTAAATTTGTTTGTTAAATTTGTTAAATCATTGTCAGTTGTATTTTTACCTAATATGGCCATATGGTGGTAATTTCTGCTTTTCTCGCAGTTTAAGTGTAATTAATAACACAGAACCTGGGGCAGGTAGGGAACTCCCGATATTGTCATTTTTCTAACAGACAACTGTTCATCCAGATTGACATCTCAGTCCATATAGTATTTTGTATTCCAGATTCCTTAGATCCAAGTTAAAATTCTTAATACCCTGACACAGCGGCTTCCTCAACCTGGTGGCATCTAAAGCTCTATTTCTGGACAAGCTAGAAAGTTTCTAGCAATCAAAATCAATAGGCTGTTTGTTCCTATGGCTATGTTGCTTGATCCAAGGACTACTTAATATTAGATAATAACAGAAACGGAACCTAATTTCTCCCCTTCCCAGTAGAGTGTTCTGGTATTTGTTTGTGTTAATGTTTGTTGTGTGAATTCCCTATGCACACAAGATACTTTAATTATTGAATAGGAGAGTGTGAGACCACCCTTCCCTTTTAAATATCCTATAGCCTGGCATTTAAGATGTTTTTCCACTGAGATGTGGGAGGTAATATTTTAATTTCCACAGACAGCAGAAGTAATTGATCTTAGGTGTCTCATATAATGATATCACAAGTGCTAGAGCACTCTCTCTGAGTGAGAACATCTCCATGAGGGCTCCTAGCATCTGAGCCATTGAATTTAAATACATTACAAAAATAGTGTGTTGACTTCTCTGGCCTTGGAAAGGAGCCTATCTTGAGGAGAGATTCCAGAACGTCAAGTAAAAGAAGTGCTTCCTTTCACCAAAGACCACTTATGCGCCTCATATGATGTAATTTAAGATAAGATCTCTCAGAAGAAATTACATTAATAAACTATGTTCAGCTGCTCCCAGCTCAGAATGCAGCCTGTTGTCAATCTGAGTAACTTAAGGTTCTGGATTCTGCTCCATGGCCAAGCATCTAAAATGGCCTGTTATTGCTCATAACTTTTACTCAACACTGCATCACTGGATCTGAACTGCATGACAGGTCAATGTCACAAAAGAAAGCTGTGGAAGAGAAAAATACTGAATTTAGATGTGAAAAATCTGATGCTTACCCAAGAGCCAGCCTTCCTCTCTCAAATATGCCATCATAAGGTGACAAATACATCGTAAGCATGTTGTTGACTTGTGCTTCCATCTTTCCTTGATTACAGTACTGTCTTGCATTGCATTTGTATTACTACTGTCTGAAAGTACCACTGTCTTGAAATGTGTAATTGCAGTGATTGTGCAATCAGCCTTTTCTGTATTCATTACTATAGCAACCAGAATAAAAACATTTCTTAGCCCCTCCCATGTAAAAAGGTCTTAGAGTTTCAGCTTCTGTCCTTCCATTTTATGCTTATGCTGAGTGAAGGCATGTGACAAAATGGAAATTGTGTGCTTTGGATTGACGGCTGCTCACGTAACTGAGGGTGGAAAACTGAAATGTACTGGAACCCGTGTTTTAAAAAGGGAAAGAAAATTTCTGACCTGCTCAGCAGGATGCAAATTAAACATCTGTACCCTCTCTCCAGCTTCCTTCACACACGCTTGGCCAGGTATCTCACCAGCTAGGAAGAGGAGCAGTGCTTGTAAAGGAGCAAATAAGTTCCAACATGAGACAGATGCTCAAACTGCATATTCTGCACTGCCTTCCTTGAGCCTCAATGAGGCTTTGTCTACACTGATATTTTTGAGTAGACCTTGCCTAAGTATAACACCTGAGATCACTAACTAAATAATCTCAATCATGAACATAGCTTCACTCCAGTTTTCATCTCTCTTACTTCCTTCTTCCTTTGAATACAGCAGTGGGGCTTTCTGCTACCACCAGTTTTACCCTCTGAAGCACAGAGGAAATCTGAATGGTCTTGTGGCGCTATTCATAAAGATGTGATACCCTCAGGCTGAAAGGAGAGTTCCTTGTGCTACTCATGCATAAGCAGTTATTCCAATTCATTATTTTATTATGAATAATACTGTATTTGGCTTTCTTCCTTTAAGCTGCAGTTCCTAATGTTGCATTGTTTCATGAGATTCCGTTTTGTTGTTGGGTTTTTAATTAATAAATTCCTTGATACTGGGGAAAACTCTAAAACCTCACTGAAGAGGTCAGTGAGTGGTTCTGTTAACATCAATACTAAAATAGTATGCTTTATATTACATGAATTTTCTTTTCTCAGGCTAAAGTCTGGCACCTACAGTTGTCCCCTTATTTTCACCAGGTTTGTATTACATCACCTTTGAGAGAGATACCTTTGAATTGCTTTATCTTTGAGACCAATATTTAGTGTCCAATTTAGCTACAGTTTGGCAACAAGTTCAAAAGTTTCTACAGGCACCCATACACACCCACCGTGATTGCGCAAGTTTCATTTCCTTAGGAAACTGGGCTGAAAACAAGAGGCAAAACCAGAGAACTCAAAACTGTGTCTCCTAATCCAATATGCTACCCACATTCTAGCAGGTAAAAAAATGGAGTATTTAGTTTTCCCTGTAACTTTTACACGTAAAAAGCAGCCTGATATACTGCTTATTGGGTTTAAATGCAGGAAATCTTGATTTCTTTGATTGCTATTAGTCAGTTGTGTAATTTTGTTCAGTTTCTCGTCTCCCATTTCCCCTTTTGCTTGTTTAGACACAGTTCGGTCAGGCATGCACTTTGTCCATGTCTACAGTGCTTAGCGTGCTGATTCCCATGAAGGACTCTATAAAAATCAACTCAAGTACATGGTGCAGCATTCCTCTAGTTGATTATTGTATAATTAGCCAGAACAGAAACAACATCTGAGGACTTCAGTCATCAATGCACCAGAAAACAGGGCTGTTTACAGCTAAGTTTTTGAAGTCTTCCTGCAGATTAGGGAGGATTTGTTTACCGACTCTGTGGATGATTTTAAACATCTCTTTTTTCTGGATCATCTTCTCCCCCTCTACTCTGCACTGGTGAGGCCACAACTGGAATACTGTGTCCAGTTCTGGGCTCCCCAGTTCAAGAGAGACAGGGAACTACTGGAGAGAGTCTAACGTAGGGCAACCAAGACAATTAAGGGATTGGAGCACCTCCCTTATGAGGAAAGGTTCAAAGAGCTAGTGCTCTTTAGCCTTGAGAAGAGAAGGCTGAGGGGAGACCTTATCTACGTTTACAAGTATTTAAAGGGCGGGTTGAAGGATGATGGAGCCGGACTCTTTTCAGTGGTTTCCAGTGATAGGATGAGGGGCAACGGGCACAAGCTGGAACATGGGAAGTTCCATTCAAACATGAGGAAGAACTTCTTCACGGTGAGGGTGACAGAGCCCTGGAACAGGCTGCCCAGGGAGGGTGTGGAGTCCCCTTCTCTGGAGATTTTCAAGACCTGCCTGGATGCAGTCCTGAGTGATGTGCTCTGGGCAATCCTGCTTTAGCAGGGGAGTTGGACTGGATGATCTCTAGAAGTCCCTTCCAACTCCGTCGAATCTGTGTAAAAGCAGAAAAAAAAATCAAATAAATTACTCCTTATGAAGGACTAATCCAAATTACTAGTTTCTTCTTCTCTTAAGCACTCCTTTCTTTGGCTATTTTGAAAATGCAAGGATCCTGAAAGTGAATTACGGTCTAAGCTATTTTTCCTCTTTCTAAATTGAAAATGAAAACTACATTGAGAAATTCTGTCTAGTCTTGGTGTTGCTGGTGGTGCAAGAGCTGATAACTGTAGTAGAATTTTTTGAGTTCAAAAGAACTGTAAAAGCCTGGCTTGCTCAGTACCTTACTGTAAACAGCCCAAGGGATGGGTTCTGTGATAAGACAGTAAGCGCGCACCACACCCCAGATTCAGTTACATCAGAAAAAGTGACAGGTTTTCATTCACGCTGCCTCCCCGGGATGCTATTTACTTCTGCTTTTCTTTCAGCAGAGACTTAAAGAGTGGATTTGTACTTCAAGTTTAATGTCTGTAAGTAAAGGTTCTGAACTGTTAAAAAGCCATCTTTGGCTTAACCATAACTGGCATAGTCTCGTTTTGCATGAAAAATGTGTGCTGTGCTTTGGACTAATATAACAGTGATCCCGTGCAAATTATGAGGAACAGGCAGTGAAACTTGAGTTTAGTTTGGATTAGATGTCTATCATTCTCTGTTTATGTTGAATCAGTAACAAGTTTTATTGTCAAAGCCACCTCCTTCCTCCAATTACTTTTAGGTCTCCTTAGGTACAGTGTGTTTTCAAAGGCCTATTTCTCTTTCATGCACTATTCTAGGAATTTCCAATGTTCAGAAACTTTTGATTAATTTTCCTACCTGATTTATAACTAATCAGAATTTGTCCCTGATCCATAAAGGGGATTTTAAGAACAAAACCTTTGACAATAAGATATGACAAGTGTAAACAGCATCAATTAACAGCTGAATGATAAAATAAGTCTTTAAGGTGGTATTAACTGATTCTCTATGCAAATTAGCATGAAACGCAGTAGCAATGAGTACAGTTAAACTGATGAGGTTGGAAAAGTACAGAGAAGCAAATATGTTGGCTGTACTAGGAATATGAGAACTGTTATTCTAGAAGGCATCAATGCTCTTTCAACCTCAACCTTGCATTTATATAATATAAGTACTTCAAGCAAGACTTTTAAAAAAAAGCGTGCTTTTACTTTTCACTTAAGCAAATATTTCCATCATGTGTTGTTGTAGACATTATAATAAGCTATTTTGTACTTTGACTGCTGCTTAGGAAAGAATCCCAAGTAGTTGGGGTTAAACCTTGTAATGAACACAACAGTACTGTCATGAAACAGGACCTTTTCAGATCCCCTAGGTAGAAAGAAATTTTACTTTGGGGCTTAATTCTATTTCCACTATTTTTTTTTTTTCTTTTCAAATGCCTCATGATGATCTTTGAAGCAGCACATCATACAAATTGTCTGAGGTAACTACAAAACTGTTTTAAAAAAACGGGTAATGCCTCTGTATATCGAAGATCAGAGCTGAAGCATCAGGAAGCTGTTGTTGGGGAAGGCATATAAAATACACTTTATGAATGTTTCTGTAACTTAGATATATGACACTTGTCATAGACACAGCAGTAGAGAAGACTCTTTCAGATTTTGGGCAGGATAAGAGAGATATGATGCATGTTTTTAGAACAAATCCTTACAACTGAGATAAGTGAAGTTGTTTTGTAAAAAGCTTCAGATGATAAATACGGGAAATAACAACATAGAAAATATTACTTAACATTGCTCTGAAAAAAATAGCACAGATATTTATCCTTCCTTATCAGCACATTTACGAACAAAATTAATTTACCAAGCTTTGCGCATTTATGAAATCTAGCTTGTAGCTTACTGATTCTGCCATTCATTAAACATTCGTTATTAGACTTACTACGTCTCTTAAAATGACTCATGTGCTTGTATGTAGAATTTCAATAACATCCTGGTTGCTAGGGTACATGTAATCACTCTGACATATAAAGTATCTGTTAGAAATACATATTTTTTAAAGTATATAATGAACAAACATGTAGGGTTTTTCAATCATTTCAATACATGTTTTTGCCAGTAGTTAATTATGCAGAACAGCATTACATTTTATGCCTTCAAATAAATACTGAGTTGTATTGTACACAATCCCTAACTGATTGGTATGACAATTATTCTTTTCTTCCGTTTCAGTAAACAACTTTTTATTTCTGCCATATGCGTGTGATACAATAGTTTCCTGGGTGATTTTCCTTGACTTATTTTTTTTCCCCACTGTCCCACTCTTGTCAACATTGTTGCTTGCCTATAATTGTTTTTTACCCTTGCTTCAAGCTTCTCCTACCTTTTTCTGAGGAACAGTACAAAAAAATTACCTGAAATATGCATATGACTTTTGATACATGTGTCTATGTCTTCATCTTAGAACTACAGGCTTGTTTATGCACCTGGCAGTGTTTGTCCTTGCATGAAATGCTTTCTTGCAGAGAGTGGGGACATTTGCAGGTGCTATCACTCGTCCATTAGCCCAGCCTTCTCCAGAATTTATGCTTGTGGATAGTGTGATGCAGTCATAGAATCATAGAATCATTTAGGTTGGAAAAGAACTTTAAGATCGTCAAGTCCAACCATCAACCTAACATTGCCAAGTCCACCACTAAACCATGTCCTTCAGCACCATGTCTACCCATCTTTTAAATACCTCCAGGGATAGTGACTCAAGTACTTCCTTGAGCAGCCTGTTCCAATGATAGACAACACTTTCAGTGTAGAAATTTTTCCTAATATCCAACCTAAACCTCTCCTGGTGCAACTTGAGGCCATTTCCTATAGTCCTATCACTTGTTGCTTGGGAGAAGAGACTGAGCCCCCCTCAATACAATCTCAGGTAGTTGTAGAAAACAATAATGTCTCCCCTCAGCCTCCTTTCTCTCCAGGCTGAACGACCCCAGCTCCCTCAGCCACTCCTCACAAGACTTGTTTTCCAGACCAGCTTCATTGCCCTTCTCTGGACACACTCCAGCACCTCATTGTCTTTCTTGCAGTGAGGGACCCAAAACTGAACACAGCACATGAGGTGGGGCTCTTCGCCTTCTTGGGCACCTGGGCACACCGCTGGCTTATATTCAGCTGGCTGTTGACCACCATCCCCAGGTCATTTTACCACCCGGCAGCTCTCCAGCCACTCTTCCCCAAGCCTGTAGCACTGCATGGGGTTGTTGTGACCCAAGTGCAGGACCTGGCACTTGGCCTTGTTGACCAGAGTTGTCTCTGCCACACTGCTATTTAATTTTAAATTGCATTCTGGAAAACCTGTGTTAAAAGATCACTCAACCTGCAAAGAGATGGAGTCAGCATATGAGAAGACCAGAATTCATGCTTCCTATAAAAGTAGAGATGGGTTAAATAATTATTTTTTTTAATTCCATTGCAAAATCAAAACAAACAGAAAGTACATTCATTTTATGTCAATCCAAAAGACTTTTTCACTCAAAATATGTTTTTCTTAGTTTGGATTCACAAAAAATACTTCACTGTGGGTCATTAAGAATTTTATTCATTTATTCCATGTAACATTTGAGGCTTTTCAATTGGTTTTAATTTAGCTCAATAATGAAACAGGGCATGATTTTTCAAAATGGAACATCAAAAATACTTCATCATTTATGAAACTTTTGCCTCAACAACAGCAAAAAACTAGAGTTTAATGCACCAAACCTCTTAGTATTATGTATCAGATTCAACTAGTGTTTGCAAATAGTGTTACTGCAATAGAAAAAGACTATTTTGATTATTAAAAAGATTCTCAATATATATATAAATCCTTACTTTAGTCTCTAGTTAAACAAGCATCATAGACAGTGTTTACCTAAATAAGAACATATTATTTCTGCAGGACTCCTGCCTAATGGCTGAGCATTCATTGCACATAATAATCAATGCTCACTCATCACTGAAAGCATGATATTGCAAGGGAGGAACCTAGCTAAAAGGGAAGATAACAAGTGGTATTGAAAGGGAAAGTGCTGTTACAAGAGTTTGATTACTGGAGCTCTTCAAGGGTCAGTCTTGTTTAATAATTTCATTAATAAGCTTAGAATGGAGATACAAGAGTGTGATAATTGAGTTTGCCAAAAGCAAAAAGTACATCTATCATTAACACGGATGAAAGATGCAATATCCGGGAAGACCTGGATGACTATAAGGGCTGGAATAATATACAAGGGACAAAATTTAATAGTATGAAGTAGAAGTACTCTTCGGGACTAATACTGAGAGCTTCTGTTAATTTGTGAGCTCACTGACTGGAAGCAGCTGTGGTGGGGACAACTGTAGTGAGTGGTTGATCACAGAACGATTTATGAGTCAGCGGTGTGACACAGCTGTGGAAGAGGCAAGTGTACTAGATGGCATTGGTTACAATAGTGTTGGAAAGCAGTTGTGTTATATGATGTACAGGACCTATCTCATCTACAATAGTTCTTGCTATCCAAACTCGAGAAAGATTAATTCAGAGTGAAAAAAATGTTATGGAAGAAGGTGCTCCATTTCTCTGCTGTGTTCAAATCCGTCATAAAATCTTTGTTCATTTAGCTGAATATATGAAATTTCATTCTAAAGGAAAACATTAGCACAAGAACAGGTAGCAACTTCCCAGGAATAAATTCAGATTGAGCATTGGAAGTTTCTGGCAAAATGGTCAGTAAAATCCAGAGATGGCTGGGTTATGGCTTCTCCTGTTATGGGCAAACAATTAAATAACCCTTAGAACCAATTTGGAACATTTAGGAAAAGGAGTGGATTATGTGGTTGTCTGTAATTGCAGGAAATTAGATTCAGTGACCCATAGCATCATTTAGGTCTGATAGCTGTATGGTCCTATGAACAGTTTGTTACTTTGTGCTGTATACAGCTCCTTGAATTATGTACAGTTTCTTGCAGTCTGCACTGAATACAGAATAATCACCTTCCATTTTACAGTTTCTGTTGTTATTACTTAATTCGTTTTAGTAAAGTTTGAAACAAAAACCATTTATGTTGTATATATGGAATACCACAGTACTGAGAGTAAAACCCAAACAGTTAAATCAAGTAATGTTGGGTGTCCAACCTAAGATACCTATAATCTGTTTTTCCAAGTACTTAGAAATTTATATTCAAGTCATACTTATCGCTAACTTCCGCTGAGGAAACTCGGCTCATTTGCAAGTCAGACCACAGGTGCCTTTTCTTTTTTTTCTGTATCTTGAGTGATACTCAAGTAGATTGAGGCAATTTAATAAAAAATCCTCCATTATGTTCTACAACACTAGTTTAAGCTGATCTGTCCCTAACTCATAGAGACAATGTTTTACCTCACAGTGACTGTTAAGAGGTGACACTTAAACGGTGCCAATATGCAACTTATGCAAAGGACTTAGCTAGACAATATGGTTGAATTAATATAATTTATTAGCTGCTCTACCAGTCGCTGATATTATCCCCTGAGTTTCAGCATGGAGGTTAGCCTCCCCAGGCTCTAATTGCGCTGTAGAGGGCTTGCTCCAGTGGTGATGCCAGTCGAAGGCATTGCTGTCTTTCCCATGCCTGGACATTCATTTCTCCCGTGCCATAGTTCCCATCCCCTGCCTCGTACCCCTACAGCTGGCTGTGGCACTCTGTTGTGAACTCAGTCAACCAACCGATCTGCCTTATTTGTGCATGGTTTCTTTCTTTCTAACATAAATCCGTTAAGTCCTCCAGTTCACAGAATGACTCACAAACTGTTGCTTAACCCAGAAGGGGTGCATGCGCCACCGCACGAGTCCAGGAATAATCAAACTCAGTAGCTCCTCAAGCCACGGTATTGTGGAACAGGGACTTCTGGGTGTGTCTGTGTTGGACATTAGATGTGTGACCATTGCTTGGGTAGACAAGAGAATTCAACTGTGAATTGCTTTCAGTAGAAGTTGCTGTAGGCATTACAAAATTACCAGACGAAACAAGTTTTAATCAGGGCAGGCAAATCCACGCCGTCATCTTGATGAATGTAAAAAAGTGTGAAAAGATTGATCATATCCACTGGTGCTGTGCATAGATTGATCCTATTATTTAATCTTCTCAGTCTACAGAAGTGGCATGAAGAATTTCAGCCCAAATAGTTGCAGTTCACTAGTTCGAAACAAAAAAAAGTAAGTTTTTATTAGGGTAAATAATAAGCATTGTAACACTTACAAAACACTAAACCTGTAAGCATTGCACTTACTGCCCTACTTAAAAAAAAAAACAAAACAAAACAAGAAGGCAGGAATGTTGTTTTTAAGCTGTGGTTTTACTCTGTCCTTACACGTTCTGCTTTGATTTTGACACAGCCTGTATGAGTGCTTCTAAAAACTGTGATATGATAGGTGTTTTTAAAGTGTGCTTCTGGGAAATCTTTGTGCCTGTCAGGTAGTGATTTTGTAAAATCTGACAGAAAGGAGAGTATTAATCTCATCACCAGATACCAGTTTCTTCTTTAACTTTCTTTCTCAGTCATGTGCAAGTAGTTTCTATTTAGTCAGAATTCCTGAACAGTCAGACCTGAACTTTTCTCACACTGTAAGGTGCTGCGGGTTGCACAGGTGCATTTGAGAAGTGTTTTCTTTTTCTCTCAGATGTTTATTGAAGTCTTGGATTTAAGCCAGAATTTGCATTTTCGTGAACATCATGTTATAGTATTCTATCAAGCTCCCCTGTCACATGCTTTAACGAAGCATGCTTTTGAGACCATTCCTTTCAAAGAGAAGATAAAACCTGGAAATTTTAGCAGATGAGTTAATTATAGTAAAACAATTATCTTCCTTTTTGCATATGCTTCTCATAGGTATCATGTAAGGCAAGTGCCCATGTTTTGATTTTACCTAGTGTTCAGCAGTGAGTGGTAAGTTGAAGGATAGCCCTTCAAGTTACTTTAATTATGGAAACTGGGAAGAGCTGCTTAAAGATTAATCCATGTTGCAATCTTTTTGTATTTTGTCTATTCAAATTTTGCTCACCAACTTACTTGCCAACACAAGTGTGGTCTTTTATTGAGTCTGGAAAAGGCACATGTGACAGACGGATTTTAAATAAGTTATTTAACTAAACTAACCTAACTTGGATGTAAATGCTATATGCTACAACATTGCAACATCTAGAAGTCTTTAGCTCATTTATAGGCTAGGTTTGTGCTTTAGAAAATGCTTTTCTAGTTTGAAAATGGGGAAAACTTATAAATAAATAAAATAAAAGCAAATAGAAATTGAAACATGGATTCTAAATGAGTAACAGCTGAAGTCCCAGTCTCAATGCAGGCTTTTGTGTAGAGGATCACCTATATTTCAAATAGTAAATCCATAGGATGAAAACTTCTAAGTTCTTTTCCTCTCATTTTAGCTAAAAGTGCAGACAAGGTTCCCTGTGAAGTAAAGGCTTACCCAGTAAGAAAAGTGTCATGAAAAATTTACATTTCTTTAACAGATAGACTCTACCTTTCTGTTTGTATGGCATGTAACACCTGACAAATAGGACTAGACATTTTTTTAAGAAATTCTACAATTGAGAATTATATTTAACGCATTGAACAAATTAGTTGAGGGATGCAAGACAAGAGCAGAGAAGACAAAACCACATTTCTTACGGAAAAAGTTCCCAGGCATTGGTTCACCTAATGCTATATTTATCCTATTAGAATCATGCTTCCGTTTCATTCTCTTCCACACTTTCCCTCTCCTCTCTGAGTAGTAATTTATTTGCTGTCTTTTAGGAAGTCACAAATGTGTCCCTTGTTATATAAACAAATAAATACACGGTCTTTAAAAATAGAAACAATATCACAGTAGGGGAGGAGGAAGGAACTACATGGCCTATTGGCTGAGGTGGTATGCCATGTGTGCTTAATGGGAAACTACAACCTTCTTATCCAAAATCTATGCCTAAACAATTCTGTACCTTGTAGCCTCCATGATTCACTGCTTACTTTAAATTTAGCCACCTAAGCATATAAGTAACACTTATGATTTTAAAAATTCAATTCGAAAATCAATATTAAACTCTAGCCTACTGTCTAGAATAATCATCTGTATTCTCATTTCCACAGCACTGAGATGAAAGACCAGGGATGTAGACCTCTCTCTTGCTCTTGGGTGAACACTATAACCAATTAGGATCATCTCTTGCTGAGTGCTTGAGATAATGCACAGGCATGAATATTGTTTTCCTACAGGGTGTCAAAAACTAAGGCAAGAACAGACTAGATGATACATCCTCCTATTTTGATCTACTTTCACTCTCACAAGACAAATGTAATGCATATATTTGCCAAAGAAAAAAGCCCTTTTAGTGAGAGCCTAAGTTGCCTTGCATTCAATATTTAATTATGTATTCAAGAGACAATCTCCACTATATAACTTTCAGCAGCAGTGCAAAGGAGTAATGATTTGGAAGAAGCAATTTTCAGAGATTACTGCAGATAAGTACATAAAGTTTCAGAAGTTATCGACAGTGTTTCTGAGCTTTGTAATGGTTGATTAAAGAAGACGCTACGTCACTCAGCATTGACCCAAAGAAGCATACATATCCTTAGGTTCTGAAGAGATCTTAAATAGATGTTCCCTTTACAGCCTGAGTATGTGTTGGAACTAAAATGGAAAGAGAGGAAAAGAACAAAAAGTTCTGTAAGGAAACATCAAAGGCCATTAGAGAAATAGCTTTTAAAAAGGAGACAGTAGCATGGCAAAATGATCAGGCACTGCTATATAGAGACAAATAATATTCAGCTATTAAATGGAACTGACTGACTAAATTTTGAAAGCAATAAAACATTAAAAATGTATAAAATTTGCCTGTGAGGTGTTTTCTCATCAGCTAAAAGCTATTTTTTAAAAGGTTTACCAATGGATAAGCACTTATTACTTCTCTGAATGAATTTATTATTTTAATGGGAAATAATACTTATTGTTCATATATTGCATATAGGTATGACTGGTTGTTCTAGGCTGAAAAACATATAGATAAAGAGAGTTCAGCAGGTCTACCATTTTAATGCATTTGAATAAAACCACCAGAAATTCCACGTGGCTTAGTAAATAAAGGAACATTTTAATTAAATGGAAACACTGCTTGACAAAAGAATGACCCTTATAATCGTGTCACTTTAATGAGGTCATCTTACATTTAATAACTTGGACCATTTAACAGTGAGATTAATTGATAAAATTTTTCTTGAAGCTATTGCTAAACAGTAGTCTTCTCAATTGATCATAGTTAAATCTTTCAATATATATTCTTGTATCTCTATGCTAAAAAAGCTCTCTCTGAGAACATACTGACTATGTGGCAAATTTTTAAGTATTGAAAACTTTAAAATGGGCTAAAATATGAAGTGTCATTCAGATCCAAACTCTTTCAAATTGTAATGCTATTTGACTCATCCAAGTTATTGGATAGAGTGAATATCATGTCCTTTTGGAAGATCATGTCTTCATCTCACCTTCACCTTGATATAAAAACAAGGAATGAAGCCGGACAAGCAATGTGGGAACCAGAAGCTGCAACTGCATTGACCATGCCACATTGAGCAAAACTGGCAAAATCCTGTTTGACTTGGAAGAAAAAGCTAGGAATCAGAGAGAAAGGTATATTAATACCAGTGTCCACAATATCAAAAGATTATCTGTTAGGAATGATTTCAATACCACCCAGGAGCCAGAGAGACTTGGTGCTTTTTTTTGCTTTTTTTTTTCATTCTCTCTGAAAACAGTTTTTTCTGGGAAACCACCTGTCTGAATCATGACAATTTTTCATTTATATTTCAAGAGAAATTTCTGCTTATATTGTCTTATGCTAACCATTGTCTTATGGTACATCAATGTGGAGCAATATACCTTACGCCGACATATATTTTCAGAACTTGGCTGATTCATGATATGTGAAATAATTTTCTTTAGCTTTTTTTTTTTTAAAACAAAACCATCTACAGTGTTTTTTGTCATAGCGTCTATTAACTATTAAATATGTGTTACATAAAAAGTATGAAGACCTTGCTAGCCACCCTAGGATCTAGTATATGTTTATGCTTCTTTAGTGAGAACTTGTTCTGCCGCGTATCTGTGCATGCTCTGTCACACAATAGTGTGGTATCATCGGAGTGATTCTGGTGCCCACTTTAAGAGACATTACTGAAGAGAAATGGGGAGAATGTGCTGAGGTTATCTCCCCCTTTTAACTGCAATTTTGAAAGGGAAGATTTGTTCAGGAAACTTGCACTGACATTCTTAGGTTCCCTGCTGAAATATCCGGAAAGTTAATGTGCTGCTAGATCCAAGACTGGTCCTGTGGATTTCTCAGGAAACTTACGTGTAGCTTTGCATCCCTTAAGAACATGCCAAGTGAGGGATTTATAGGGCATTTCCAGTGATGTAGGAATCTGTCAGACAGTAGAGGCAATCAGAATTCCTATCATTCACTGTATGGTTCTCTCAAACAGAAAGTAACAGATGAAATCAGACAGCCTAAACATCTGAAGAATACTTTTGGGGAAATGACAAGGAAAATCAATTGGGGAAAAAAAAAGAAAAAACAGGAAAAAAAATCTTTACTAACCTAGCTAACTAAAAAGTCCAACTGTAGTTACATGAGTTAGGAAAGTGCAATAAGGCCAAAACTGAAGCTCTCTAGAAGTAACCCACCCTTTATCCTTGGTGCAATGCACGAGGGATGAAGTAATGCTTAAAAACCTTCCATGTACGTGAGGAGTGACAGACCACAGCAGAATGATCCTTTGGCTAGAACTGGGGTTGCATTGTGTTAACACAGAATGATTAACTTTCAACTCAAAACAGAGGCAAGCTTTCTTCTTGGTTTAGAATCTGCAGAACAAGAACTCTCATACTGGAAATTTCCCAGGTGGGACCTGAAACGATCACATTTCTGAGAGTACGCTCTGATACTCTGACAACATTGGGTGGTGTTAGTAGAATATGTATACAGCTTTTTAAAAGTTTATCATCTTCTGCCCTTCCAGCCCTCAGATTGTAAAAATACTATGAGGAACTCGCAGCAAGCTTGGAAACACATATTTATGCAACAGTTCTAGCTCAGGGGAGCACGCAGACGGACACGATGTCTTTATTGCTACCTCTCAAAGGAAGTGTTCATGTCTTTGTGTATAATTAGCTCCACTGTGAAGAAGTCCTGAGAAGAAAAAGGCTTGGTTATCGTGTTAGACTTGTGGTTCAGCAGAGTGGCGGGGTAGTGAGGTAGAAGAGAGGGTTTTGCACTTACTCAGAAGTGGTGTTGGAGGCAACTAAAATCATTAGTATAGACTGGCTGCGTGTGGGATTCCATTACCAGCAGAGAAGGAAAGATTCACGGTCCGAGAGTGGTTTCAGAGAAATGCTGCAAAGTGGAAATTCCATTCCCTCCTGAGCCCTGGAACTAAGGGCTCATTTCCCATTAGGGAAAAAGAAAAAAGAAGAAAAAAAAAATTCTGTGCAGAGAAACAACACCCATGCATGAGACAAAACAACTAGACACAGATGTGAATAACATTCCTGATGATAAAGGTGATATTTGTTTTCCTTTCAGTTATTTGGTATTTTATAGTACCTTGCAAGTAAACTTTGACGTGAAATGCTACTGAAGAGGCACATAAGCAAGTTCAGCATAAACACATATATTCAAGTAAATCAATTGAGTTAGTATCTAGGTAATTTGAAAAACAAATTAGAGATAAAATTAGATTACTTACTTGTCTTTTAATGTTTAACATTATGTTAAATGTTTAACAAATTTTAATGTTTGTTTCTCCTCTGTTGTTGTATAAAGGAGAACATAATTGGTAGGACCCACTTGACTAAAGTTTATCTGATAGGACTTGATATATCTGATTTTTCAGCAAGTAATACATAGCAAAATAAAGAAAACATTTTTTGTCTTATTCTTTCAGTGGCAGTTAGATAAAAATAAAGACAAGCAGCTATTTAAGTTGCAGGCTGTTTTTAATAGAATGCTATTTCTTAGGAAATGGGGCTTAAAAATCTATTTTTGATTAAAGGAGGAGGAAATAATATTAATAAACTAGAGCTCTGGTCCTGTAACAGTATCATGCATTAGTTACTTTGTTTGCATTATTTGATGATAAAAAAATTGGTAATTGCAAGAATATATAAAACTACATCTCCACCTCAAAAATATATAAAACTACATCTTCACTCCATCACAATTACACACATAATGATGTTGATACAAATATCCTTGCACAAAAATGTATTGTTTTTTCTAATACTGTACAGGTTTAATTGATTTGATAAAGAGTAATTGGAGCCATACTGGAAATGGCTAACTTCCCATAAAGCAGCGAAATGTTTGAAATACTCTACCTTCTCATCAGAAGATCCTCAGGGCAGGGGCTTTCCTTATTCATGTCTGTACAGATTTTATTTAGGAAAAGGAAGCAGAGTTATTTCCACTCTCCATTTTACATGCCCAATTTCGAAGACTAAATTAGTTCTCTGCAGTCAAAGGCACCTCCATGGGGCTATTCAGACCATGTGCGTCAGCCATCAAATTGCTGCCCCATTTTAGGTGGTCTGAATCTCCCTACAGAAGATTCCCATCTAACTCTATTAATACATATAATTTAGGAAGCCTGCTCACTTGTATAGAAACTTAATGTACCTGCATATAAATCAGACAGTACTATAAAAATTTCTTTATACAAGACGAATAAAGTATAGGTATGCACTTCACAGGCATGAAATAGTAAAAGCTACTGCATCATCTTTACTCTACTGTATTTATTTGCAATTGAACCTGGTCTTGTACATTCTTTACCACTCTCCTTCATATTTACATTTAGATGGCTGAGAATACAAACACATTACCTGATTTCTCCTTTTAAAATCTGACATGACATTAATGATTCACTTTTCTATATAAACCCTTCTCTGCTCCACCTCCACCCAAACAAAGAAGTGGAATTTGGAAACATAGGATTAGAAATTATTTTTTGAGTCACTCAGTCTAGTTCCCTTTTATAGGCAACCATGACATCTCTTTTGTAAAGTAATAAGGTGCCATCCTAAAGCCAGCGAGGTTATTTACCCCATTACTCCTATTGTAAGGCTACTTTGGAACCTTAGTTTCCAGATGGTTGGAAATTTTCATCTAATTTAAAATCTCAGTGTGTTCATATCACACATACCTACTTGTGTCTTGACTATCACTAGCCTCAATCTAAATAATATCTCACTTCATCTCTGAACAGTTTCTCTAAAAAATGTCTTTCTAGACAATTGGATTTGTTCTTTTTTCCACACAAGCCAATTTTTTTAGTCTCCCCTTGCAATACATGCTCGTTACTCCTTTTACCATCCTAGGAGCTCTTTGGATTGTCCTGTCAGCAAAGTGTAAATAATTGCCAACGGTAGCAAGATTCAAAGGATAAGAGAGAAAGCCGGGCTTTTTTAATCAGTCTAAAAATGAACCCAATAAAGTATTAACACAAGTCTTGCTGGCAACCCATAGTTTTGTAGAAAGATGTTTTTTCACAAGAGTGGCACATGTTTTTGTATGATAGTTTGAACGTTTAGAAGGAAAGCTGCTTTACAAAAAGTATATAAGGAATTTACTTGTTGCAGTGAAACATACATGATGAGAAAACAATTGCAATCTAGCTGAATGAAGATCCTAATTTATTTCTGCTCATTGTACAATGTGCAGACTTTTTATCACTTGACAGAGAACTTCATCTATGAATTATAGTTTTCTAGGTCCATAAGGACTACACTGAAGTTCTGCTCCTAGCTGGTTAAAATAAACCGACTTACTTGACTTTCCTGATAGCAGATGTCTAATGTTGATGCATGTGAACAACCATATTAGTTCTATAGCAAAAGTTATATAGGCATCAAAAGTTGTGTTGTACCTTTTATAATATCATGGTTGTACAATATTACAGTCTTCAGTTATTTCCTCAAGATTTTATTAATTCTATTTAGCTTAAATTGAAATGCTTATATATGTGTATGTATAAAGCTATACCTTTATATAAAGAAAGACACATAGACAGTATGTTATTTTGTCTTAGACCACTCAGAACACTACAAAGCCAGAAGGATTTTAATGGAGTTGCTGTTGATTTAAAAGTTAATTAGGCTCATAATCAATAAGAAACAGAAAAAATGAGAGAGCTGATAATAATGGATGAGAAGCGCTTTCATATCCAAACCCACAAGTTTTGAAGATCTTTAAATGGATGAAATCAGAGCATTTAAAACCTTAAATCTGCATCTGGACTTTGTTGTCAAAAGTGCCAGTCACTCTGGATATCTGAGTTTTCTCTGCACTTGATTGGCAAATACAAGTCTCTGGGTGCCCATTAGTGACTACAGCACTTATTCGTGGTGCTGACTATTGCTGTGATAGATATGTTCCTAGATACGTTGCAATAATCAGTCAAAATGGCATTTAAATTCAAACAGCTCCTAAAACCCTACAGCCCTTCTTTTAATTATTAAATACTATTCAAGTCAACTTTATGGAATCCATTTAACTTAGGGGCCCAGCTCTTGGTGGCAGAAGCTAAACCGTAACACTCCGTGCTAACCGTTGGTGAGATCATCTTCAGCACCTGAAGCCCTGTAACCCCTTTTCTTCTCTCCTGTGTGCACCTTCTCTTTGTACCCTGTCCCTCGGCTGGCCAGGTGATGCTAATAGAATCCCCCCTGCCCTGGGAAGGAGCCATGTCACTCCCTTGTGGGACTGTATTTCAGAGGTGAAGCAAGTGAAGTGCGGATGGGATGGATGGGAAGCTGGGACCAGCAAGCCATGGAGTCTCCTCTGCTTGGCCTCCTTCACACTCCTCCCCACTATGGGTTTCAAACACCGAGCGGGGAGGAGACAGGGGCATCTTGGCAGAGCCACGTGACTGCCTGAAAGCCATGGCATGAAGCAAAATTCCTGGGGGATTTGATTAAGAGACCTTCAATGCGGACGGTTAGAAGGTCCAGGTTTAAGGGCGTCCTATCATATTTCAGAAATGAAACTCTCGTTGTCACACAGGCCTAGCATCACTGAACACAATATTGCCTTAATACTTTTCGAAGCTGAATACCTAAGATAATGGTGCTGGTTTCTGAAAATGTATTTTTTTAAAGTGTTAAAGTCTAAGCTCTTTTCATTAATTAATCGTAATAATTTTAATTATGGAAAAACTGGAGTTTAAACTAGACATTAAATACACTGAACAGTTGGCTTTGAAAAATGAGTAGAAAACTAGAAGTCATCATCACCAGACAATAATTAAATAATGAATTTCAATGAATATATTTCAATTTTTTTAAAAAACCACAAAACCAATTTGTTAAGTACCACAAGTTACCTGTTGCTCTCTTCACGTTGTTCTTTTTATTGTCAGTCATGTAACAGACATTATCCTGGCACCATGGGTTTGAATCTTGGTAACTAACTTGAGGAGAGTGGGAAGGATTTTAATTTTTCAAAAAAGAAGCAGGTGGAAAGTGACTTGGCAAAGATGACAGTTGACTGAAAAAAAAAAAAAAAAGCAGCTGCCTACACTTTACCCAAACACATGCTCTTTGGAGCAGCTGAATCTGAACATTTTGACACTAAAGGATGCAGCTTGCTTTGCCTCACGCTGTATCATCACATCCAGCAGTATTAGCAGCAAACATCAGCCAGAGTATCTTCACAGAACAAGCTCTGCATCAGATACGCTTGAACGCAGTAACTGCTGAAAGTGGAAGACCTCTCAAAACGTACCTTTTGTTCTGCAATTAGCTTATGGTTTCTGAAGCAGGAAATCAGCTTCTGGGGTGGTGGTTTTTCTGCAGCTAACATAACCAACGTAGGAATTGTTTGATCTTTGCAGGTTTTTAAACGGATAGTTTTGTGCAGAGTCAATGGAGAGAGTTAGGTATCTCTGTACCAACCTGAAAATATCTCATAAAGCTATAAATAAATTGATGTAGAAATGACTGAAATGATAATTTCTTCACATTCCAATAGTTTTTTTTAATTCTACATTTAGCTGCCTTGAGAGCTTGTATATTTATGAAAGATTGAAACCAAGTGGAAGAAATAATATGCCTAAATAATATGTTAATAACTTTATTTGCTCTAAAATATGAACAAGGGAAGTTTTGCTTGTTTGAGGATTACGCAATGTAGATTATTTAAAGAAGTACCTGACTGGTAAAGGGAAAACCATGTAATGTGAAAAGGGGAAAAGCAGTCCTACAGCTGTGACACTGGAACTGGTGGATGCCAGTCTTCCATTCCTGGTAAAATTTCCTCAGAGAACATGTCCAATTTGTAGTCTTTTTCTGTTGGAAATGTCTCATTTTCACTTTTCCTTTCTGCCAAAAACAGTAACAAACACTGCAATCTGAAAAGTGCAGTATTTCCTTATTTTGCTGTATTCCTTAATTTTTTTATTTTTGAAGGAAACATGAATTATAAACATTTACTTGATGGAATACAGTACTCACAAGATATTGTGGCAATTTAAGAGTAAATTAAAATTGGAGGTAGCGTGGGAAGGCAGGATGATATGTAGCATTTTCACCTTGACAGCCTCTCACTGGAGGTGGCACAGCAAAGGATCTTGACACATCTTGACACCAGTGTGAATGCCTTCAAGTGGAAGGCAGGTAATTTTTTTCAGACACAGTAAGAATCTGAATTTATCGATAGTCATAAGAAAAAAAAACAGAGCAATTTCTGCATTTCCTAGATGAGTGCTAATCTTACGTGTATTTTTAGGAGCAAAAGTAAGTAACTAAAATTAAAATAAATTTTAAGATAGCATATAAATAACATATATGTAAATTTAAAATAACATACAAATAACATATATGTAAAATAAACTATATATACATAGTTAGAACTAGTTTGCCTGGTAGAATAAAACTGTGAAAAAGTCCAATATGGCAATTTACAAAATTGAGATATTTGGAAAAGTTACGTTAAAAACAATGCAAAATTCCAAAGACCACAAAGAAAGGAGGAAATGTAAGTATACAGCAGTAGCTTATTTGCCTCTTTCGTTAGCTGTGTCAAGAAACTTCTGTTTGTTTTTCTCCGGAGTTGCTGCCTTATCTTAAGTTCTTGTTCTTGATGTATTTAGTCTCTTGCAGTCATCTTTTACGTTTTCTTCTAAAATAATTGAAAATAATAGATGAGCAGACACTTAATTCTAATCCTGTAAAATAAACAGTTTATTTTAATAGGATTGCTGACTACGTTAACATTAAATACCATTTGTTTCCATTTATCTAAAGTGGGGAGGAATGAGATAACACAGTTAAAACATACATAATACAACACTTAGGTAGTAAAGCTAGAAGAATATAAGACGAGATGTAATAAAGGAAAGATTAACCATTGACCAACGCTTAGCTGTGAAGTGCAGACAGTTTCAAAAGCCTGCAGGCTCACACAACGAGACACGGCGTGTCCATGAGTCTCAGCGAGGGAAGCTGCAGAGCCAGGGTGGTCCTGTGGTGCCTCTCCCAAGTGACAAACTCTGTCCCCCCGAGGCTGGGTGGCATCTGACCGCATCAGAGATACCTACACTGCAGAGAGCCAGTTCCCACAGTCAAACAGAGAAAGCTGACCCCAGCTTCTCTGCACCCGCAACGTGCTGAGTCCGTGAAATGGATCAAGATCCACCCACAAATAATAGAAAGGTATCTATATGTGTAAGAGGTTTCAGGATTGTGGCTTTGTAGGTAACAAGACTGATTCTAACTACATTCACATATAACCCATAGAACAGTGAGATGTCAGTGCTACTTGTAAAAGTAACTGTAGTGAAAACACGAGTAATAAATATAAAGTTACTGCTGCTGCCAACAATAACACTGCATGTCTGTGTCTGGTTTTCTCTAAAAGTTTGCCCTTAGACTATTCAGATCTGGGAATGAGTGATAAAGAAATTGTACTGTGGACTCTTAAAACAGTCGCTATTGTCTAAATCTGTTTGGGTTTTTTTCTCCATTATATTTACTAACCAGTCCCGCCTTGTGAACATGTACTTGGTGCATTGGCTGAACTGTGCGTAAGCCTGTCTGAAGTTATGCTCTCTTTACCAATTTGCTCTTCGATATGAGCTGGACTCAACAGCCATTAAAAGTCTTTGCATTTATTACGAAGGTCCATGTAGGAGAAATGTATGTCTAAGTCACACAGTACCACTCTCTCAACCCAGTTAGAATTACAGATGCTGAATGAACAAGAGGTTGCATAGGTCAGTGTGTGGTTACTAGGACTGAATTTCAAGAGACCTGTATTCTATATTTAGTGATTGACCTTCATCAATCTGTGCCTCTTCTACCTAATAATACAAGCTGCCTTGTTTATTTGGTTTCCAACCTTTCCTAATAGGTCCTGTCTCTTACTGGATTTATGTAGCATCTAGCCTATGGAGGCTAGAGGCTAAATGGAGGCTAAAATGTCCAGCAGGCACATCTGTAATATAAATGTGTAAAAAGAAAGGGAAAAAAAGAAGTAAAAATAATAACAATTAATATTCTTGTTCATATACAATTATCTTTCTTACTGGAGGACAAAGAAAAAGTGAATTTTTATAAAGAAATTATATTAAAGCAACTCCAAAGATGAAAAGAATGGAAAAAGAATTGGGGGAATATATTAAATAAACACATATAATAATTATCTACTGTCCTTTAAACGTTCAAGACACACAGAGCCTTTTAGAGATGGAGGTTTAAGAACCACACAGGAGGAGAATGACAGAGTTAGAAACAGGGGCCAGATTTCCCATCCCGAGCACTGGGGTATCATAACAACTCCACAATGAACAGCTCTGTAACCGATGAGTATAGGATGACTAGGGGGGAAACTAAGGAAGGAAAGCCTGTGTGCGCTCTTCAAAATAAGTTTGCTTAAAACCACACATCAGGTGGTTGTTCCTAGGCCAGAGCACGCTTTGATTACAGACATGCACAGCAGGGCCCTCCAGTGCCATGTACACCACTATGCAGTCTGTGGAACTAAACGTCAATGCCATCGCGAATATTATCTACAGATTTTATTTCTTTGAACACTCTCACCGTTGCTATGTTAAACAGCTTATTTCTGCCTCACTGCACACAGAATAACCTCATTCCATAAGAGAAACGGAGAATGGGGTTAAACAAGGGAATCTGTGGGTTCTGTTCTCGGCTGAATCCCAGTAAAGTTCTCCTTTGAACTGGCAGATGTAATTTAGTTACTGTTTGTTGCTGCCCAAACCCAGCTGTAGCCCTAGACACAGCAGCAGGACCCTCACGCCTGCACTGAGCTCCTAAAACTACATACATTTGGTTGCAAAATGATGTAGTGATCATTGTAGCGAGCGACACATTACATTTGTAAATTGTTTGAATTATAAGGCTATTGTGAAACTAGTTTGAGACAACTGATCTGTAGTGACGAAAAATACTTCTATAACATTCAAATCCTTTAGCACCCTTCAAACATTCCAAAACCAAAGGACACTAATTGTGTAGGCATAGCTTTAAGCTTAAAAACCTTTTTATGCAAGAAATTAAGTCTTCATCAAGAAAATAACTTTTGAAATCTTAATATCTTTCAGTGACAGCCACATTTGAAGAGCAATTTTATAGCATAATGATCCTTGTTGCATAATTTGGACAGGCTTTTGTTCTCATTTTAATTTCCCATACACATCTTGCTTTACCATCTCTCCTTCCCACACCGATTGAAAGGGAGAGATCAAAAGTCAGGAGAGAAAACATCAAGATTTGCGTCTGGAGCTGAACTTCTAAGGAGCAGCTCTTACTTCAAACATGCTATGGCATATCTGCCTAAAGCCTTGGGTGTCATTAAGACTTGGGCAGCTGCATTCCACCTGACATCCCACTGAAGGCACAAATCCAAAATCGCAACTTCAAAACCCCCATTCAGCTTCCACCCTGGACTAGAAGTATCTAAACTTCTTGCTCTTTGATTTTTACATTCTCAAGGCATCTAGAATAGGAACCTGCCCAGAAGATGTGCCAGAAGAAGTGGCATTTTTTTCCTTTCTATTTTACCTCATATCAAAGGTCATCTGAAATCTAGAAATTAGTTCCCTAGTCTAAACCTTCCTTCAGTAATGATCTGACAGGCTTCCTCAAAATAGGCCTATGAGTCTGGGTTAGACTATAAAATGGAGTTTCAGATTCTTTCTTTATTATCAGCGTAGCTGGAGGAGAGATTTATACCCATCTTTTATATAATTTGATAACAGTTACAGCAAGGAATGCAATTTTCACTTTTTGGTGCCTGAGAGAGTCAAACACCTGTCATTCTCCTGTTCGAAAAACTATCAAACAGTACATAAATTGTTCTATTGTGATATACAAGAGGTCAGACTAGACGATCTAAGAGTCAGTTGTAGCTTTAAACTCTTATGATAATCTATTTCAAATCCTTCAATGAATTAATTATTTATTATTCAAAATTAAAGTATCCTACCAGAAACTTTCCACAATCCTCTAGATGCAGTCTCTACTTACATAGAGTTGAGAAAAGGAAATTAAAATTGCTGTTACCTGATGATTATCCCTAAGTTCTGAAATTCATAGGATATTAGGCGGAGCCAATTGATGAAAAAATCAATTTCTCCTTTACCTACCAGGAAGTTTATGAAAAGGATGTGCTGAAAAATGAGCTCGTATTAAGTAGAATTTAAAAAGAAAGTGGAGGATGACAAGCGAGAGGAAGAGATGATTTTTTTTTCTTCCGAGTGCCACTATAGGCCCTTGATTCAGACTTGGTTAGAGGAAACTATTATGGTTTGGGTTTTTTTTGTCTGATAGCAGCATAAAATCTATGGTACTGCACCCTTCTTCTCTTTTTTTCTCTCTTTTTTTTTTTTTTTCCTCTGAAGGGGAAGTAATTACCATTTTGCTCTGCCCTGAAGACCTTGCTTGAGACTGAATAAGCTATTGTTGTCCCTTCCTTTAAAGAACAAGTGGACTTGTAATAGATGCCTTGAGAACCTGCAGGGGAAGCCTGTAGTCTGTGCTGGAACAGAAAGAGGTACAGCAGTAGCTAAAACCCAGATTTCCAAATAAGCTTGTGTCTCTGCAAGATACAAACAAACAAACGTTTATGTACACGAGTGGCAGGGTAACTGCCATTAACTACCTATGCCCTTAGACCAGATTTGTAAATAGTAGCTCTTGTAAAACACTGATATAGGTGGTGGGGGGGAAAAACAGGTAAGCCTTTAGGCACCCAGGCTCTTTTTCAAGTCTAAAATAAAAATACTGGGTATAAAAGCTCCCCCTTTTAACCCCTTTTATTTTAAATGATGTGCTTTAGGGTTGAAACCAATGGGTGAATATTGCACATCTAGTTATTAAATCATTCCATCACAGATATATTGCCAGTTTCAGACCATTCAACCACTCAAGCACAAAAACTGGAAGTGAGAGAAAACCAGGAAAGAGAGAACAGTCTTCCTACGAGTGTTGTTAAAGATAAAATGAAATGCATTATAAGTGTAAAATGTAATGCACGGTGTCAAGTATAAACTCTTAGCTTCAGCCATGCTTGAAAACAGCAAGCACTTACAGCAGAAAGTGTCTGCACGGAGTTGAGTTGACCTGTGTGGTACCATCAGTAGCGAAGCTGCTTTGAGTCAGAAGCACCCTTTAAATTTCACATGCTGGTTCCCAAGGTGGTATGTGGCTTCAAAAAAATTGTCCTTCTCCTTAGCATGGTAAAAGGTATTTTTCAAATTTCTCAGCCTAATCAACAAATCTTGTTACTTTCAGTCATTTTCTGATTCTTTGCTTTCTAGCAGAGTTCCAGGTGATGTGGTGAGCTTCAAACCTGCTCACAGTCAATTGATTTATTCTAATTAGCATTTGAAGTTATCAGCCCCAAAGAAAAATAGGTAACATGCTTCCTCAGTGCAATAAGCACACAGGATCCTAGCATTGTGTATGTTAGAATCTGCCTATGGGATCTTCAGGCTTTTCCAAAGTTTCACCTATATAAATTATAGATTAAAAGAGATTATCTTTTCCCTCACATGGTCATTCTTCCGTTCCTGAAACATGTGCTCTTGCAGAGTAAATGGAGGAAAGGTCTGTTGAATTCTGCTCTTCTCCGAGAGCTGTCCCAAAAGATCATTAGAAAAACTTGTTTGACTACAGCACTAGTGAATGTAAAAATAAATAAATAATTCAATTAATACTTTTCACAAAATGAAGTTGTGAAATATTACATGCAAAATACTGATGATTCTTAGTGTGGAATATTCAAAGTTGAATGAGTTAGCTTTGATGATCTGTCCCCAAGAAATCTGCATAAGGAGCAAGCTCAGATATAGAGTTAACAATTGATGCAATTGATACTAAGGTTTTAAGTTTGCCGTATCTAATTTTCTGGAATAGTCTTTTAAAAAACTTGAAGTGACAAGATGGTAAATTGAGAGAAACTTTGTAACTCAAATGAAATGTGGGTTAAATAGAATTAATCTATCCTCAAACCATAGTTCAGTGGATATTCATGTTGAATGTCAGTTTGGAAGACACTCTTTCTAACCTTATTTTCTTACTCCAAAAGCACTTTAAATCCTCTTCCTTACTATTTTCTTGGTCTGGGGTTAGTTGTCATCAAGCTAGTCACAGAGACAGGGGATACAGTTAACCTTAAATCTTGAAGGCATTCAGAGTAACCAGATTGTTTTGCTTCTGACATAAATCCAAAAGGTTGTAGGTAGGGACAGTGTTGCATGAGACTGTTCCCCCCAACACCTTCAGTCCTGGGCAAAATTGTTTACTGAAAACAAGGCAAAGCAGCCGAGGGAGTGGGAAATGGAAAAGTGACATAATTAACATAAACGCAGCCTGAACAGCTCAGAGAGATGACAACTGGGAACTGGAGTAAATAATTCCTCATTAAGAGAGAAAGGCGGGAAGTGACAAGAATGAGTAAGGATGTTCAGAATAAGCTGTACTAGTAGTCAGGACATCAATGTGTAAACGTCCCTCGTGCAGCTACTTTTCACAGTTTCTCCTGGATGATATGGTTGGGATTCCTGCCCTCATGATCTTTTGTTTTTATGATCTGCCCTTAACGATCTTTCTTCCCTCAGCTTGTTTGGTTGTAGAAGTAGGACAAAACCAGCCCTTGTATTACCAGAATGAAGGACACTTACACTCTTTCCCATCAAGTTCTGAGTTAGTTCAGGAGGCGTACTTCAGAGTAAGGTCCTCATGATGTTACTTTGTTTGTTGAAGTGGCTTCTTTCTGCTTCCTCTGGCTGAGTTTCTGGTTGGATTGACCACTGGCTGTTCTGAGTGGTTACTGAACTCAGACTATTAGTAAACATTTGACTTCTTTTTTAAAGTTCTCATTTCTGGAGTGGCTTCCAAAATTCACAAAATCCCATGCTAAATGTAGGTGCTCGTAGGTTATTTTTCCTCCCAAAATGTAAACATATACCTATGTATTACGTGCTGGATCCAAAAAGGAGTGTAAGCCTGGCCCTCCTGATGACAAAACAGTTATGCCATTTCCTTCATTCAGGATGGGATTTCACTCATAGCCTCTGAAAATTAGAATTATTTAAAATGCCAGAAGCTTGGCATGTCAATTTGTAGACGATTCAGGGAGGGGGGAGGAAGTAGCCAAATAGCTCTTTATTTTTTCTAACTTGGTTTTGAAAGACTGTAATAGATTTAAATTGGGATGCTACAACTGGTTCCAAAATTAGATGCCTAGCTCTTGTTTACAAAGTAATTTTTCTGCTCCAGTCTATACCTGTAAATAAAGCAGAAATGTGTTAAAATAGTTGCCTAAATGTTATTAAAATATTTGACATATTTCTGACAAAATTACTAGATAATACTGTGGCTTTAAATATCTTCAGCGAGATGTAAAATGATTATGTCTATCACTTTTTTTGGTAAAATAATACAGCTCATACTATCATTGTGTTTTTTCTTATGTGAATACTGAACAGAAAATATTTGACAGGAAAAGTTTTGATGTATTTATCGGAACACAGCTCCCCCTCGTGTAACTCAGCGTTACTACAGAAAACTGCTAGGTAGAGATTGCTTAAACTAAATTCTATGATACCTATTTATTTTATTCCATTACTTTTCTCATCAGTGATATTTCATATTTTAGAATTTTGTGTTTTCATGTAATTTCAATGCCAGGGAAGGTAATAATACTTACAGTAAGACTGCACTAAAACTGCTTTTAGAGGAATATTACTTTTGCTCAATGCATAATCAAAATCCTGGGGTTTTACTTAAGAAAATTCCCAGTCTTATTATTGTTTCTAGGTCTTTCTTTCTTCCACTTAACTTTCTAAGTGTCTTTTTCTGTTTAGATTTTGATGACTTTTGGAAAAAAATCCAACTGTTCTCCTTTTGTTTTATTCTCTAGTTTTTATGTACATAGGTGTTCAGAGCACCATAACATGGTTATTATCATTTTGTGTCTGTGCTTTGTGATACGCTCTTTCTCTCAGTGAAGACTCACTTTAGAACTAGCACCAGAGCGTGTATAAAGGAAAAGCTGGAAAGCTTTATTTTTGCTACAGCACTTATTTCCAACTCTACACAGAAAGATTGCATTTCGCTAATTTGACTGTTACTAACACTTGAAAAGTTACCTTTGGGATAGAAACTTAAAAAAGAAAAGGAAAAGGGAAGGGAAGGGAAGGGAAGGGAAGGGAAGGGAAGGGAAGGGAAGGTGGTTCTTCCTGTAACAAATTAGTGCAAACCCCCAAATGACCCTCCTGGAGAAGGTGTATGAGAACACGGTATGGAATAGGTAAGCAAACCCAAATTTATAAACAAATTTGGCGCTAATGGTTTAACTGCTACTCAAGTTGTGGTTTTGCCCACAGAAAACGATGGATCATCCGAGATGGCTCTGCACAGACCAAAGCTAATGCGGGATGCAGTAACATCACTGACTCAAGTAGATGTGAGGATCCTTCATCTTTATTTCCATTCCAACACACACCACCATTACAATCAAGTCTGACACTGTGTATTTATTCCTCCTTAAAGAATCCGGTTTATTCACAGAACCGCGGTGGTGGTTTACTATTTTAAATTGACATTTCTTCTCGCAAGAACAAACAAACACTCATTTTCAAAGAAGCAGCCGGTGTTGTTACCCAAACATTGGTAACACCGGCCCGACACCGGCCGGGGGCGAGGGGAAGGCAACGTGGCGGTGCTCTCCACCTGTGGGGACCCTCCCCGCCTCGCCGCCCATCTTGTTCCGTCCCGGCTGCTGGCTCGCTCCGTCTCCCAGCCCGGGCAGCGCTCAGCCGCCCACCGACAACCGGACGCGGGGGCTCCCGTCCCCCCGCTGCAGCCGCCATAGCAACGCCTCAGGGGCGGCGGGCGGGCAGGGCCCTTAGGCAGCCAGCTCCATCGCCTGAAGGCGCCGCGCGGGCGGCGGAGGAACGGCACAGGAGACAGGCACCGCCGGGGCAGCCCCGCCCGGCCGTTGGGCGCCTGGGGCCTGATTTCGAACGGCAGAGCGGCCCAATCAGGGGCGCGGGCGGGGAAGGGCGCTGGGTTTGAGCCAGGCGGTAACCGGCGGCGCGGCGGGGCCTGGTGGCGGCGATGGCGCTGGGCAGGGTCTGAGAGGGGGCTGGGGGGTAAGAGGCTGGGGTGAGGCGGCGGGAGCTGGGATGGCGGAGCAGAGGCGGAGGCTGGTGCGGCTGGCGGTGCTGGAGGAGCTCCGGGCCTCCTACGGTATAAAGGTGAAGAGCGGGAGCTGCCTGGCGGCGGCGGCTGCCAAACAGCCCGGAGCGGCGGCCGCGGAGGTAAGGCGGGGGGGTAACGGGGGCTGCGGCGCCCACGGAGGGCCCCCAGGGCTGCCGCTGCGGGGCCGAGGCTTGCGCTGGCCCGGGAGCGGGTCTGTCCGCCCCCGGCAGGGCTGGGTGGCCACCGGCTCTGGCACCAGTGCCGTTACCGTAACGCTGCTCCCCTGCTAGCCCCTGGGCGAAAGGCCTTAATCCCTGCAACGGGAAAAGTCGCTTTTTCCCCCAATTTTTCCCCAGCGAGCGAGTGCTGCGGGCGGTCGTCAGGAGAGCCGCGCTGTGATTCCCTAAGATGGTGGTTTAGGGATGTGGAACCCCCCCCGGCCCTTTAGGACCCGAGCGCTCCAAGGTGGAGCAGATGGTGGAGATGTGTTCCTCTTGTTGTTGTTGTTGTGGTTGTAGTTAGTGCTCTCCCAAACACGCCTGCGAGCCTCTGGTCCACGCCAGGGCTTTCTACACTTTAATGTGCTTAATGTCGCCGCCTATGGAATTTAAATCTTAGTAATTTTACTATTTCTTGGAATGCAGAGCTACTGTGCAGTATCTAAAAGCTTTATGTCTTTTGTTTTATTTGATTCCTTATATTTTTTTTTGTTTGAAGGGCTTTATTTGCATGGTTTCTTAGCATACGACATGACTATGGGTATTTTGATACAGACAGATCTGGCCTTGATTTGTCTGTGCTCTGAGAAATTAAATCTGTCCTGTTATCTTAAATACCTACTTTGAATTTGTTGAAGGAAAAGTGTGTTTTCTGTCTGAGGACTCTTATTTAAAACTAAAGTATCATGATCGATGCCAGTTTGCACATCGTTGAAGTGCATTCCAGAATACTGGTCTTTTGGTAGGCTCTAATTTATAAAGCATAAGCCACTATCAAGTCCTAAACAAGATCCCTGTGCAAGTGATATGACACGGAACTGAGTGTTCTCAGAATGAGCTTTCTGTAAGGCTGAGAATATATTCCAACATGCTGCAGTAACCCTTGGTCAGTACAAGCCAAAGAAGTTGCCAAAACACATGCTTGAGTCGGGTTGTTTGGAAAGGGAGAGAGCAAGAGTGAAGCTAGAATTAGTTTCTTCCCCCTTGTCGATATCAAGCATCTGGTTCTAGACTTTTTTTTTTTTCTCCACTTGAAAGGAAAGTAATAGGAACTCTGAATAACAGATGTACATCATAATAAAAGTTGTCTATATAGCTGCCTGCAGTGCTTAAATTTTATACAAGGAAGAAAATGCATATTCAATTAACAACTGAACAAGGTAGGAAAAGATATAGAATAGCACTTTTTTTTTTTTCAAGTGGGCATTCTGTTTCTATTATAAGGGACCAGATATAACTTTATTTTAAGAACTTAAATTACAACTTCTGATATTTCAAATAAAACCTAGTAAAGTAAAGATATCAGTTATGAATTTTAAATGCTGAATTACAAGTCACTGGAATTCTTTATTGCATAATCTTGTAAATACAGAAAAATATTATATCTTGGAGTTAATTTTCTTTTTGTACTTTTAGTAGCAACCTGGAATACAATGACAAACACACGTTGCTTTCCTTCCTTATCATGCTATGTTTGTTTTCTGTAGGACAGATAGGCCTAAAGTGGCCTAATGGTTAGTTATTGATTAACTTTTTTCCCAACATAGTCAGTCCTTTGAATTTCAGGTATAAATGACTGAGAGTTTGCATTCATCTCTGAAAACAAGTTGAGCGTGATCCCAACCCTCTTCTGGTTGCAGGAGGGGACTGGCTTGCATGTTCTGTAAATATGAATAAAACAGGATGTGAGGCAAAGAAACAAAAGTGCAAGTTGTTACATTGAAGTGAGGGCTTTTATAACTGAAACAACTGTGCAGTAACCTCAGATAAACATTTTTTTAAAATACTGTAGGACAGCATCAGTAGTAACAACTGATGGAATTGCTTATTCTCTAACATGTAACAGATACTCTGATGTCTTGCTGTAAGGCAATCGAATTGTAACAGTTTCTTAAATGGAAATGTTCAGAACAGTTTTCTAGTCTACTCTATTGAATCTAATGCTCCCTGGAACAGCAATCTTGGGTGCCTTAGATGAAGAAAAAAATTACATTAACAAAAAAAACCCAACAAAAACCCAAAAGTTATTTCAATTACATTGTCTTGATTTTAAGAAAAACTTAAAAGGAATTTAGTCAATCTGAAAAGGGTAAGATAAGATTCCAGGACAGTCTGTTTAGTATCCTTACTGATTTGGGGACATTACAGGAAAACCAACTCCTTGCAAAATTTAAAATGCAAAACATACTTCAGAAAAACTTCCTATTCTTTCACCGTAATCTAGGGTGTTAACATGTAACTGTAATCAGCAGAGCTCAGATATCTAGACATGATAGTGCTTTTCCTGACAATACCTCTTATCTGAAAGACTTTGTTTTTTGTCTTAACTACTCTTCTGTTTGCACTTGGTGGAATATGTGCTTTTGTGTAATATGTAGTTGGTAATCTTATCAACTTTTGTATAACATTAACTGAATTTTGTATTTTAGGGTAAAATCTTTGGAATATCTTTTTATGCATTGCCACAATCACTTGTGCCAGAATATGGTTATATTCCGAGGTAAATCAACACTATATATTTAGATTTACGCTTACTTTACTCTCTTTATTGTATTGAACTCTTGTCAGAAGAGGGAACATAATATTTATACAAGCCTGAAAAAACTGATGGGGGATATAAGAATAGTTTCAGTTGGGGAAGGAGGGATGCAGGAATTAGATGGAGAATTCAGAGCCACAGCTATCATTCGGCTGTATTTCTTTCTACTTCTTGTAGTTGGGGAGAACTTTCCTATATATTGTTTTATCTTTTTATAATAGTTTTTCTGGAAAAAGATAGGCTTTATTCTGAATGTCAGAATTCTGTTGTTATTCTTTCCACAGCTTTCTTGTGGATACTTGCGAATATTTGGAAGAACATGTTCATACAGAGGGACTCTTCAGAAAATCAGGATCTCTGGTTCGTTTAAAAGCCTTAAAGGTATTTTCTAAAACCACTTTTGTGTTTGTTTTTTTTTTTTTTAATGAGCTGCATTGCACTTGATCATCTGCATGTTCTAGTTCTTGGATTCTTTTCAGTCACATTTGGGTTCCAGTACTGGACATAGACTGGTAACATTACCTGCTTTAGAAATGAGAGGAGATCTGCTCCAGAAACTTGCAGACTTCACCTTTCTTCAGCTTTCTTCTGGTGGGATTGTTTTTTCTGGGAAATTTTTCAGTTTTCCAGATGGTGAGAATACACTTGTGACTGAACAACTTGTTAGCAGTTATGCACACTGAATACTGTGAGGATTTTTGTTTAGCAACATTCTCCCAGAAGGATGCATACCTGGGAAACTTGTAAATTAACACGTGGCCTCACAGCATTGACTGTGTCACCTTGTAGGTACTGTAGTCAGGTAAAACATGATAAAGCTGAAACTAAAATGGGGAAGATGGGACTGTCTTTTCTGATACAGGCCAGAGGATTAATGCCTAAACATAGAAAACTGATGGTATGTTGAAGACTCCAAATTGTGTTTCTTATAAACAATTTCAGAGTAAACTGGATCAAGGTGAAGACTGCCTCTCCACTGCACTGCCGTGTGATGTTGCAGGGCTTCTCAAACAGTTCTTCAGAGAGCTACCAGAACCCATCCTTCCACTTCACCTGCAGGAAGGCCTTTTCAAAGCTCAGCAGTTAGGAAATGAGAAGAAAACTGCAACTGTGTTGCTGTCCTGTTTGATGGCCGACAGAATAATTGAAGCTTTGAGATACTTTTTCAACTTTCTGAGAAATGTGTCCCTAAGGTCGGTGTAAAGAGAGTGCTTGTAAACAGCTCCCAATTCCTTTAGCATTTTCTCTTTCCAGGCAACTGCTATAACTTTTTGTGAGTGGTTTGTGACTTTAAAGTCATTATCTAACTTATCCTGTCTCTTATCTTATGAACTGAAATCTGTTCACTAGATTTCAGTTGTGGTCTTTTCTTTCATAAATCCAAAGTGTTTTCTTTATGAAACCTTGTTTTGCTGGAGACTTGACTCTGTTCCATTCTTTCTTAGCTGTATTCCTTGTTCTTCTTTGGAAAGCAAAAGGAGTGACTGGTAAAATAATCTGACACTTTGCATTCCCCAAAATTGACCAGGGTCTAAAACCCCTTGATTTCGATAACATAGTCATGCAGTTACCTAGCCTGGGGTGCATAAGTCTGCACATCAGTCTCAGTATGTGAGCACTCCGGTGAATGATTCTATATTTTATTTTTTTCAACTGCATTTGTTTTATTCAATCTTTTATCTCTGCGCTGCTTGTGTCCTGATGTTTTACATAAAAAAACCCCAAACCTTTTCTCCTTAAGATCCGAGGAAAACAAAATGGATAGCAGTAATCTGGCAGTGATTTTTGCTCCCAACCTCTTGCACTCGAGTGAAAATGAAAAGATGTCAACCAATACAGAAAAAAAAATTCGCTTGCAAGCTGCTGTTGTGCAAACACTTATTGATCATGCAGCAGAAATCGGTAAGGTGATAAATGTTTATCAAAATGTCTTTTTGCACATAAATGTATACATCCTTTCTATTCAACTTTTTAAATAACTTCCAAAATATATTTCTCAACTAATTCAGGACAAGTACCAGAATTTATCTTGGAAAAGATTCCTGCAATGTTAGGTATTGACACCTTTCAATCTACTCCTTCACTGTGGGGCCATGAAGACAGTGAAAATGAATCTCCTGGTGAATATAAGAAGAGGAGGCACCGAAGTGTTGGGGGTAGGTATGTTGTGTGAAAGTTTCAGCAATTATGCTGATCCTAAGCACTTTCTTCTTCCACAAGCAGAATAGATCCCTGTGACTTTTGTTGGGTTTGATTTGCAAAATCTTTATAAGACTTCAGTAATCACATCGCTTTACTGTATATTTACTGTGAGTTTATTCTGTTGTATCTGTTGTCTACTGAAGAAGCTATTTTGCTTGTGTTTGGATTTGTGAAGCCAGATTAATATTCCAGCTTTTTGTTGAGTCAACTAGATCCTGTTGCAGAACACTGATAAAGTTAAGATTTTTTTAATTATTTTTTTCCAGTTTTGACATTAAACTTGGACACTCAAAGATATTGTACACTTTGATATGTCTGGGTCATGAGATGGCAAGGATATAAATGGCATTTGTGTTTTGAAGTGTAATTCTGCATTGGATATTATTGGATACTGTGTGCTCTGATATCATGGATCTGTTTGTATTGGGGGGTTTTTTTCATCTTAGATATCCAATAAGGTGGGGTCTTTGTGCCAAATATGGACAATCAAGTAGGATATTCTCTGTCCTTCTGCATTCTCTTTGAGGAAATACTATGGAATATGTATGTTCAATTTGATTCAAATCCACTATAACATTGACCTTGTATGTATTTAATTCATGGACCTGGAATATAAAACCTGGCAGCAGTTGAAATCAAGGCTTTATTATCGTATATGTTTAGCCAAGGCATATTTTTTTTTTTTGTAATATACTTTTCCACTCTGAAGAAGGGAGATCATCCTGGAGTTGCAAAGTGATAAATGTTTGTGAAAGTTAAAATTTTGAGGAGAAGCAGTTTGAATTTGTTAATTGTATGGAACAGGTTCTTGTAGTAGGCAGGTTCTGCTCTTTCTCCAGATGTAGTAAAACATAGTATTACTACACTTTATCTATTTTCAAAGATGAGTTTTTTAAAAACTACGTGATATTTACCAGACACCATGAATGAAGTACCACAGGCTTGTAGTTTGCTAAGCTTTGCTATGATCACATGGAAATACAACTGTGTGTTGCAATAGCACTTAATAAAAATACTTCCATTTTACACTTTCAAAAGCAGGAAAACCAGTAAAACTTCACGCATATACTCTGCTGGATTTTTGCCTTTTTTAAAAAAAAAAAGGAGAAAACCACATAATTAACAAAAAAAGTTGTACGTTATTGCTTAGTAAGACCAAAATTTCATACTTTTATTTGGGCCTAACTTCAGAGCTCTAAGAGCTTTTCAGCTTCAAGATGACTGTCCGGTAGGATGAGAATGTCTGTGAGACTTTCTGTGAGAGAGACTTCAATGAATCCCCTTTAGGTTTGCCTGCAAGAAACAAGAAAAGCATATAATTTTATAATGACCAGTAGAATTTTCTACAAGAAACTTCTGTTGTCTATGCATGGATTTTTTTTATCTTTTTTTTAAGGAAAAAAAAATAATTCAGCTATTGTGAAAGCAACAAAACCTGTCGGTGAGAAGATCTGCACTATGGTTTTTCTTCACATAAAACAACTGTTTAAACTGATTTGCTTTATTTCTTTCTGAAATTATACAACTTGAGTTGAAAATAGAGCAAGGCAAACTTCATATTTAAGTTTGATTGCTCGGTATGTCTTGCATTTCAGATATTGTTAGTGGAGCATTGAATAAATTTAAATCTAACAGAACACCCTCCACTACACCTCAACAAGACAGAAGCGGTAGGTATTGGTGTATATTATACTAAATAAAGCCCATGCAGTATCTTCTGGATTTGTCAACTATATTCCACAAACTTTTTTTAACTGAAGAACTAGAACTTAGTTGAAGAGAAGTGATTATGTTTAAATTACTTAAAACTTTGAATATAGGTACATATTTATTGAAGATACTGCATTTACCATAGTTCTTGGAGCAGCTATGATCACTGCAGCTGTGGGGTTCTAGGACTGCACAACTGAACTTACGCTCTTTATCTAATGCATACTAAGGCTTGAGTGCAGTAGTGCAGCTTTTTTATCTTGGGAATGAATTTGCCAGGACTGAAATTCTTTTGCTCTGTCTCTTAAGCTTGCAGAACATGACTATACTTTTTTTGTTTCCTCCTGATACCTGTATTATTTTATTAATATGTAGGTGTTTTTTATTTTCTTTTCTGGTACTCTAACTTGTGAAAAAACAACAAAATAAAGAAACCAAACCCTAAGCTATACTGATTGCTCTGCCTATTCAAAGTGCATGTACTTTGGCTAAGCTATTACAACAATTGTCTTTCAGAGTTTAAAAAAAAAAGGCACAAAACAACTGTTTATATTTTATACCCTCAACCTAAGCTGTTACTGAAAATCTGTTTTTCTTAATTTCAGTCCTTTCATCAGTGACTCCAGTGGTTCTTACTCCAAGTACCAAGCGTAAACTTCCCAATGATTGCTCTCAGGGCTTGTCCAGCAAGAAGAGAAGGTCTTTTAAGCATACTTTTGCTTTTGAATTGTTACCAAGTAGCATTTTTAACAGCAGCTCCACACCAGCATCAGGTACAGTGCCTTCATTTTCTCTTTCCTGCTTGAAGTGGTTGTTTATAGCTTTTAATGTAAAGGTACAGCCTTTTGTTCTTGTTAGGCAGTCATTGCTAATCATCATTTAACAGTGTTCCTTGCATTGCTTTCCCGTCTGTTTTTGTGTTCAACAGTGGCTGTCATGTTACCTGGGTTGAGCAAGAGCAAAATTCTGATTCTTGTCTTCTGTTATGTTAATCTTTCAAATCTGCAATCCTGATGTCCTTTTATCTTTTTCAGTCCCTCCGTATCACCTAGGTTATACTCACTTCTCTGTCTTGGCACGCAGATCCATGAAGACTGCCTACGCTTCCAATCTCTTGAAACTTGTAGCCACCTTCTGTCTCCTAAATACTTAAATTGCTGGTCTTAGCTCTATGTGAATTGTAATTGTTGCTATTATAAAGGTTCTTTATTGAGTCCAGTCACCTCTTGTTTTCTCTAGACACTAAATAATCTCAAAATTCTAAAGAAAAAGTTTTGCTTTTGTTTGACAATGCTTTAATACCACTTCATTCCACTAAAGTGCTTCCAACTGTCAGGCTCTTCTGCAAATCCTCTTTTATTTTTGTTTGGTTGCTTAATGTGCTGCCAACTGAAGTTAGCCAACTTAGAAATGTCTTTTTACTTTATATTTGTTTTGCCTGAAGATTAATTTTATTTTTCTCAATTGACTTGTATAAAACTTCTTGCTTCTGTTTATTAAATCATTTCTTGCTCGCCATGAAATTCTGGTTTCTATGGATAAGCAAAATCAAAGCCATGACACTCTCTAAAGATAGTAGTAATTAATCTGTTTGATAAAAATGTTTAGTAGTAGAATAGCAACTCTTTAATTTATTGTTGCTTTAACTGTTCTGGCTAGGTATGTAAAAAAGCACACTGCAAATAATATTAAGACCAAATCTAATTTTTGTTACTAAGCTCTTAAATTTGAGAAACTGATCTGTTGATAGCTGTGTGGAAATGTAGTTGAGGTAGTGATGCAAGTAGCATGCAATTAATTGCAATTCAGCCACTTCCATGGATGCTACAAACAACAGCTTAATTATTTAATATTAAATAAAAGTGGAAGTCAAAGTAATTTCAAGCCAGCACTCCACAAAATATGCAAAAAAATCTGTGCCATTTGAAAGCATGTTCTTGATTGTATTAACTGTTAAGTCTTTATCAGAAAAAATGTGACTATTTTAAGATTGTGTAAATATGATTTTGTTCCTGTAGTTCAGTTTGAAGCAAGCCCTTGTGTGTCTCTTGAGTCATCGCAAACCTCACTGACTCCTTCAACTAGTGGTGAAAATCATCTGTCTAGTACAGGAAACAGGAGAAGTAAAAGACATGCAAGCAAAAAATTACACAGGTAATTTGCCTTACCTTTCAGAAACTAACAGTAAATTGAAAAGGTAGGTCTTAGACCCCTTGACTAATGATATGTAAAATCTCAATCTGTCTTTAAAACAATTTTTTTTGGTGTTTAAAACATACCAAATTTTTATAGTAATCTTAAAATCACCAGATTTTCCAATGTGACAAGATGGAGCTCCAAACAAAATAAGATCTGGTATACTAGTCTCCTATGCCTATTAAAAAAGCTTGGCAAGAAGGCAATAGAAGAAGTAAAACTACAGGAAATAACTATAAATAAATGTCAGGATGTTTTCATTGCCCTCCTAAAGAGTTTATGTGTTATTTCTCCTCTTCTGTCCTCCCAGGGCTGAATCAGGAAAGACAGGCTGTTTTTCTCCAAAGATTAGCCGAAAAGAAATGGTTCGTAGGTCATTACGTTTGAAGTTTGGTTTGGGGAAAAGCAACAGAGAAACGGTAAGTATTCTGCTTCTAACCCACTCGTCTTGTTACTGTGCAAATTCTAATCCTAAATTTTGGGTGCTGCTTTTCCGTAGCAGGAAGGACATATTGGGTAACAGAGGGAACACAGCATAACTGGAACTGCTATCGAGTACAAGGAGCCCTAGGTTTATTTTCATAGCAGTAACTGGTCAGCTTGTACTGGGTTTTGCTGGGATGGGGCAAGAGGCTGGGGAAGGGGACAGTTGGGAGAGCTGACCTGAACTGAGCAAGGAGCTATTCCGTGCCATGTAATGTCATGCTCAGCAATAAAACTGCCATGGGGGAGTTTTTGCAAAGTAGCCACTGCTCAGGGGCCGGCTGGACATCTATCTTCTTGTTGTGAGTGATTGCTTTTGCATCACTTGTGGGTTTTTTGTGGGTGGTTTTTTGGTTTGTTTTTTTTTTTTTTTTTTTGTTCTCAAAACCAGTAGAAGATATCTTGCCCAGACGAAAATATGAATTGGTCCCGTGTGGCATAACACATAGGAAGCTGGGTTTATTTGAAACCAGCCCAGTCTAAGCCAGTCTTACTCAGCCTGTAGTTTGTAAACGTTAGAAGCAGTCTGCAAAATAATTCCCACTTCTACTCGTTGGTGTTTTGTTTTTTTTTTTTTTTTTTTTTTGTTCTCTCCTTCCTCCTTTTGCCTTTCCAATTCTCTCCCTCATCCTGCTGGGGAGTGGGAGGAGTGAGCAAGCAGCTGAATGGGAGCTTACCTGCCAGCTGGGATCAACCCACCGTGCTTGTGATCAGAAGGTCCTGCAGCTCCCAAAATTCTGATGTTACAGACCCTGTGCACAGAATCACTACGTTCAGCATGTGGGTTGTTCCCTACTTAGGTCTACAGAGAACCAAGAGTAGATGAAGCATGGCCGAGAAAACCCTGCTGTGGCTGATTTGTATAGCCTCTTCCTGGAGGTTCCTCTATGAATAAGATTCTAAATTAGTTTATATGAAAGCAATTAACACCTTTTGTTTGTTCAAGAATATTGTATCAGGATATGCGGTTGGGAATAGATCTGCAAATATTGGAAGGCGTCTTGCGAGTCAACAAGGTTTGGAAAGCAGGACTGAGTGTGCACAGAGAGATGTACTCTTCAGCCCATGTGTCAATGAAAAATTCCCGAAGAAAGGTTAGTATCTAACAATATATTGGAGGGGAAAAACTTTTGCTTTTGTAAAGCAAAAGTAACTTTATGGATAAAAGTATAAAAGCTATAGGATTAAAAGTGCTTCTAGCTAATAGGACAAAAGTTACTTGCAAGTAAGTGGCTTCTGGGGAAAAAGAGTCGGTTTAGGACAGGCTTGTTGTGTTTCTAGTGTATTTTAGTAGTGCTCTTTTATTAAGCAAGATGAGATATGTGATTTCAGTTCTTAATATTATGACTTTTTTTCACATCCCTGAAACTTAAGGGAGCAATGGCATCTTTAAATTCAATGCTGCTTTGATAATTAGGGGGGGTTAACAAGAATTTGGCTTATAATGATTATTAAAATCACAAGTTATTATTCTTAATCACTGTGGTATTTATTTTAAGGTTCGAGGAATGTGAGCAAGTCAGAAGAAAACTTGCTAACTCCAAAATGTCAGGATAAAGTGGTTCACCGAATGTCATGGTACAGTCCTACTGTTACATATTCTCAGGCAATCAGCAGGAACGAGGGGATTCTGCCAGGACACCCTGAAGCAGAAATTGGTTCTTCAGAATCTGTTTTGATATTTGGAAAGCCAACACTTGTTCCAGATGAATTCAAACCCACAACTGTAAGCAAACAGGACAAGAGTTTAGAACTTTTGTTTTGTGAAGAGGAAAGTAATTCAACTGCAGAAACATTACTGAAAGTTCAGCAAGCCTTCTCTGCATCTGGGAGTAATCTTCACAATTTGATAGGTGATACAAAATCTTCCTTCTCAGATGTAGCAGGTGAAACATTAAATGAAACTCTGTGTCTCAAAGGGCTCAGTCCAGAGAAAGAACTGTTAGCTGAAGAAGTTTCTGAAAATCCAGTAAATACACAATCCAGAGAGCTGCACCAATTTAGTCAATCTTCTGTTATTGATAAAGAGCAATCCAAAAAAGATGAAAATAAAATTTTGGAGAAAAGAAACTTCAAAACTTCTATTGAGATTGAACTTCAGATCCCGAAACCAGATGTAAAAAATGTAACAGAACTTCCTGCGCCTCAAGTACTGGCCAGGGAAGACAAGCTGAGCATTCAGAACAGTTCATCAAAAGATGACTTAAACAAATCAGATTCCTTTGGAGGAAAAGAGGCAATAGAATTAACACAATCAAAACCAGCTGAAAACTGTATGGTAAAATGCTGTAATTTGGAAGAGGATCCCACTAAACTTCCCGTGGCAGGACAGCAGCTTTCTACTTTGAAGTTGCCTAAATCACAGAGTGAAGGAGGCAGCCAACACTTGCAAGCTGAAAATTCTGGTAAAACTTCAACTACATCATCAACCGTTTCTGACCATGTAAAGGTTTCTGACCACATACAATGGTTCAACAAGCTTTCATTAAATGATCCAAGTTCTGCAAGCAAAACTAAACTACCTCTTAAGTTTCAACGTACTCCTGTTCGACAGTCTGTAAGAAGAATTAATTCCTTATTGGAGGCAAACAGACGATCCGTGAGCTCTCAGCTGCTTAAAGCAAGTGATGTTGGTTCACCGCTTGTTAAATCTTTGAGCTATGATTCTGCACTATTCTCCTGCACGGAAAAGCCCTCAAAGAATTCCATGGCTTTGCCACTCAGGGGTGAAAGTACACGTGACCAAGTTTCTGTATCTCGCAAGCAGCTAGAATTAACATCAAAATCGTGTTGCAGGGCGTTAAATTCATCAGAGAAGCCTGATGTTTCTGTCAGAACTGCTGGAATCCATGAACAGAAAGCAACTACTCATGCATCAAAGTCTGTTCTGGAAGATCTAACCAATCATGAAACAGTGAAATCTGGTTTAAAAGTTAGTGCAAATATAAATATTCCAGGTGCTGCCCCAGAAAAATCTTCCATCACAAGAAGTGCTTCAGGAAGAGAAGGAATTCGTTATAGAGGTTCTCCAAAGAATCCAATATCTAAAGTGAAACTGCTACCAGCTACAAAACCAGTAGACTTATAAGATGAAATACGATGGTAAATGGGCTTACTGTAACTTGGTTAACCTTTGGAAAATCTAAATTTATATAATTTCTTTTTTAGCTCTAATTATTTGTATTTTTTGGTTTATTTTTTGACTGTACAAGTCAAGGACTTGTACAAATAACAATTTGTTTTATGTTGGAGTTTTCTTCATTTACCAAAACTTTTGTAAATGCTAGTCAGTTCACCCAAATGTATTTGAATTCTAAAACAAAAATAACCTGTTTTTACAAATGTTTGTGTTAGATCTCATATTTGATTATCTCAGCTTGTAAAAACATACTGTGTCTCCCAAAACAATTTTTGCAGTATTTAGAGTAAGTACCAAGTTTTTAAAAAAATAAAATTCAGGCATTTAAAACTAACAGACATTTGAAAGAAAATGTCTTGATGCTGAGTACTGGTAGTTAAATTAATTGACTTTTTAGTTTTAAGTGTATTGTAGTACGACTTTGATATTTAAATTGGACCTTAACACCAGCTCTATTTCTTTTGAGACCATGGGTTTTGTTTCTATTGGAGTAAATTGGGAGCATATTTTCCTTGTTGAGTAGGTAAATGGACTCTATTTTGATGTGTACACACACAGTGGAGAATTATTAGAATACATGGAAAACAAATGTGCAGTTTATTCAAGAAGTGAAAAGTCTTAAAACTTCATCTAGTGATGTGTTCTGTAATAGGTACCAAGTCTTTTCAGTTGTGAGCAGTAAAATGTTTTGTTTTAATGTGAGAGGATGGGTTTAACTTATTTTTAGAGCAGTAGTATAGTGTTAACTAGGTGGTGCAGAAGCAGGTTTTAGATGCTGATAATGTTGCAAGAGACGAATGTAAGAAGCCATAGTGTGTTAAAAGTTGATTTGCACAAGCAAATGTTTACATCTTTTGGAATTAAAACTGTTTGTCATCAGTTGTAAAATTATTTAAGAGTAAACACTTGAAACTGTTGATTAGCTTTCTGCATGTGCGAATTGCTTATAGGCAAAATGTAAGAGCTGAAAGCACTGGATACTTTTGGTTTTAATAAAACCATTGGTTTTGTCCCTTTTCTGAGCCCATTCTTCTATAACGACTTAGAAATTTAGATTATGTTGTTGTATGCAGGCTGTGGATATCAAAAATGAGTAAGTTAGGAAGCCCTTTTTGTTCATCTTGGGTGCACAGTGATTCTCACACCTAGCGGAAGGCACGGTGCAACATCATTTAACAGGAGCAGACTTTTAAACGTCTGGAGTGATACGTTAGTGAAAGGAACAGTTGTGCTTGCTCTCTGTTCCCTGCCTCCTTCCCCACACACCCACCAATTTACTAGCCCAATTGGTTCAGCTCAGTGCTCCGGTGGAGACCTGCTCCCATCAGCCCAGCTGAGCTGCCTCCCTCTTGCTACATTATTTTTAAGATCTAACATGAGGGAAACAGCCTTGAGAGGATCTTAGCAGGATGGCTTGATGTCGGGGTTAAGTATCAGAAGCTTCGGTTTCATGAAATAAGGGAGCCAACACAACAGTTCACCACCATCCAAAGGGGAAGCTGCTTCTCCCTGCTCTCAGCTCCGTGCTCCTGCCCCTCTGCCTTCAGCGAGCGCTGGCAGATCCCTCAGGAGCTGAACGTGGGCACCACGTTTTGTGCCATTTCACCGAGGTAAGTGGGGCTCAGCAGAGCAACTGCCAGCTGTCATGGCTGATGTGAGGAGGTGGGAGATGGAAATAGAAGGAGAATGAAGGCAATGTCACGAGGAAGACTGCTTCTCTAACAGTGAGCTGTCACACCAATTGGTGTTTGGAAGAGCAGGAGTTGGGATTTTTTTCTGTTAATATATACCAAATATTGATTGATAGCTAATGTAGCTTTGACTGTGCCGCACAGAGAGCAGTGAACCATTTTTGATCGTCGGTGCAAACTGGTCTTGGACCAGTAGACTTGAGTGTCAAAGGGAGATTTTGGTAGGGCCCTGACAACCAAACCCCTAAACACCAGGAAAGATTGTCAAAGTTGTAGGCTCTGTTTTTAGAGGTTTTTACAGAACAGTTTAGACGTGCATTTGTTTACATGAAATTGATCGTATTTTGGAGACAGATTAGAAACACTAAATGCCCAGCCGAGGCCCTTACTGCTGACTCCTACGAGTTACAGACACTCACAGTGTCCCAGAGACCAGCAAACAGAGACAGTAGTTTGCACTTGAGGATGTAGTTCATGGATCTGTTGTGGTTTATGAGGAACAATCTTGGAGCTTTTCTCTAGACAGTTATCCTAAAATGGAATATACCACAGTCATGTCAGTAGCAGTGAAGACGTGTTACATAAAATAGCTGTTAAAAATTACCATTTTGCCAAGTGCTATTAAATGACAGACTTAATTTAGCAAGAGCCTTTTGTAGTTGTGTGTGGTGGGTTTTTATTTATTTTATGTATTTACTCAGTGCTATGGATGAGGTGCAGAGATTTGCTTAACCCGGGGGCCTGCGGGTGCTTGGAGATGGTTGCCACGCTGTTACCTTGTAAACCTGCGGTGAGGTCATGAGCAAACCCCCGTGATCGTGTTCCGGGGAGGGAAAGCACAGCGGGAAGAGGGACGCGATCCCGGGAATAGGGAATCTCCTCTTTCCATCCGCAAACGCCGCTTTATTTTCAGCCCATTGTGCGCGGCCGAGCAGGGACCTCTCCAACATCCCCTCCCGGCTTCGTGTCATCTCAACCGGACAAACCCACGCAGGGAGCGCACGGCCGCGGCAGGTACCGGCGGGGAGTCGGGGGG